>NW_012048041.1:0-628 GCF_000956235.1 Wasmannia auropunctata
ATCTCATGAATATGTTTTAATAGACCTTTGTTTATATCAGCTGAAGTAAAAAAAATAACGTATGTCTCAAGTGTGGTTTTGAAATGACATGAGATAATCAAATATCATTTACAATATATGTTCAAATAAATTTTCTTGCTGAAAGACATGGATACAGAAAATCATAATTTTGATAAATGTTTATACTATAAACATAATCCATGATTACTAAGACGTTTATATATTAGAAATGCACGAAAACCTTTTAAATGACGATCTAATGAGGAAAGAATTCATCAATAGATATAGATTTGAGAAAGAATCTGTTATAGATTATATTCTTCCTTGAATTGAAGAATCTCTTTTCAAAGCGCTTCAAAAAGGGGGGTCTTTCTCTCTTTTAATTCTACCAATTAAATTTTTCCTTTATATATGGTATTTTATGGCTAATACAACTTCCTCTCATCCAAGCACTTTCCTTTATTTGTAATTGTATTTGAATTATGGATGAAAAACATTTAATGTATTAATATCAAATATTTATACAAGTATATAATAAACATATGACTTAAATTGTTTTACAGTTAAATGATTATTATTTCTGTAAATATTCATTCTGAAATTATACTATACCAAAACTACACGCGTA
>NW_012048042.1:0-327 GCF_000956235.1 Wasmannia auropunctata
CCGCAACATTCTAAATTTTTCTTATTTCTCTAATAAATAATCTATTCTATATCCAGATCTTCAAAATTCTTCCTAGCCATTTTGTTTTGCGGTAAAAAATCGGATGTGTACACCGTTCAATATAACAAAAGTACTAGGAGACAGGAATTGCGTTTGCGGTGCCGTTACGGCGCCGTAGGGATCAGCGGTAAAAATTGACCGCAATATGGACGTGCAGTGTCGCAACGTCGCCGGAGGTATGTGTGTAGTGCACCATCTAATTCAAGGTATCCTAAACCGTAATTCCGACGCCGCAGCGGCGCCGCACGGTTAAAAAACGGATGTGTG
>NW_012048043.1:0-333 GCF_000956235.1 Wasmannia auropunctata
GAATGAGCATTCGGTCATTTGACGCATTTTTTACACGCACACATTCCACGCACTTATCTTTTTTATTTTGTCGTGATACTTTTCTGCCGCAACATTCTAAATTTTTCTTATTTCTCTAATAAATAATCTATTCTATATCCAGATCTTCAAAATTCTTCCCAGCCATTTTGTTTTGCGGTAAAAAATCGGATGTGTACACCGTTCAATATAACAAAAGTACTAGGAGACAGGAATTGCGTTTGCGGTGCCGTTACGGCGCCGTAGGGATCAGCGGCAAAAATTGACCGCAATATGGACGTGCAGTGTCGCAACGTCGCCGGAGGTATGTGTGTA
>NW_012048044.1:0-522 GCF_000956235.1 Wasmannia auropunctata
ATATTTAAGGCCCGGTGCACACATCCGTTTTTTAATTGTGCGGCGCCGCTGCGGCGCCGCAGCAGATTAATTCACACCTTACGGTGAAAGACGCACAGTACGCATTCCGCCGCCATTAGAAATGGATGTATACCAGAGGAAACGTATAATTTTTGCCTATCTTATATACACAAAGTATATTTTAAAGAAAGAAAGGCGATATTGGGTGCATCCATTTACTATAATTTAAGACTCATAAGAGGCAGATTTATTACAACGGATTGCTTTTGCGGATTTAAGAGAAAATCCAGATAAGATTTTCAATTACTTCCGAATGAGCATTCGGTCATTTGACGCATTTTTTACACGCACACATTCCACGCACTTATTTTTTTTATTTTGTCGATACTTTTCTACCGCAACATTCTAAATTTTTCTTATTTCTCTAATAAATAATCTATTCTATATCCAGATCTTCAAAATTCTTCCTAGCCATTTTGTTTTGCGGTAAAAAATCGGATGTGTACATCGTTCAATATAACA
>NW_012048045.1:0-313 GCF_000956235.1 Wasmannia auropunctata
AACAAGGGATAATAATTCAGGGATTCGATTAAACATCTCATCATGTGTTCCCATTCGGGCGTAACTTCCTTAAAATTAGGCAATACCCAATATTGACAAAAGTCCCGAGTGCGCTGCTTTATTTCCTCGAGACTGCCGCGACAAATGTTGTACCTGAGAAAATTATACCGATATAAAAATTTTAGAGATGGCGTTCTAAAGTATTACGCCTAAAATTTTTACTGGCATTAAAAGAATACATGCATACTTATCGTCTATCCCGAGATAATATCCGTAACATCTCCACATATGACAAAAGGCCTCGATGTCTTCA
>NW_012048046.1:0-481 GCF_000956235.1 Wasmannia auropunctata
CACTGCGCTCAACGGATCGTCGAGCAAATAGAGATCCGCCTTCCTGTAAACTGCCCTCGCGAGATTGATGCGCGCTTTTTGGCCTCCAGACAGTAATATACCTCTATCACCGACCAGCGTTTTGTCTCTTTGTGGAAACTGTCGGAAATCCTTTGTCAAGGCGCACACATTTACCACCTAAAATGTTTATCAATAGATCATAAAATGATATTTTTTATAAGATTAAAATATAAGTTAAGTGAGAAATGTTAAAAAGTTTGAAATTATATAAAAAATTTAATTAATTTAATTAATTTTAATTTTATTACGTACGTCCAAGAGATTACAATATTAAGAGACTACAATAACAATATATATACAGTGGCATGGGAAACGCACCGCAACGAATATACAACAATCGTCTAATAGTGATAAAGACATAGTTACGTATAGGTGGATCTGATAAAAAATACTAGACACCGCATCGCGAAAAGAAGACAGA
>NW_012048047.1:0-428 GCF_000956235.1 Wasmannia auropunctata
TAAATATTTATAATAAATGTGCTTATACATTATAGGAAACGTCGAAATATACGGCGTGATAGCTCATCTTGATAACATGGAAATATCAAAATTGATGCAAATGCAAATGCTATCACATGGAATAACTGTCCTTTATTCGTAACAATTATAATTTGTTATCATAAACTGTTGTATATAACAATATAGAAAATTATAAATACATTTAGAATAAAAAATAAAATTCCCCATTATTTTATGGTAATTCTATGCAATATGCAAAAATGTATTTTTTCATATAAGAAAAGTACAAAGAGTTAAATTTTTAAAAATTATTTTAGATATTAAAACATTATTTTATAGATATTATATTTAAAAAATTATATTTAAAATAAAAATATTTTAAGTATAATGTCTCAAAATTATTCTAAGATAAAAATAGTTAATTTAAA
>NW_012048048.1:0-439 GCF_000956235.1 Wasmannia auropunctata
AAGAATATCATAATTGGAAACATTTTGTTATATAGGAATTATATAAGTATTAATATAGTAAGATTCAACTAGTTTTAAATATTTCTGATAAGTATATTATTGCTAATATTAAAAATAAATATTCAAAATAAATATTTATAATAAATGTGCTTATACATTATAGGAAACATCGAAATATACGGCGTGATAGCTCATCTTGATAACATGGAAATATCAAAATTGATGCAAATGCAAATGCTATCACATGGAATAACTGTCCTTTATTTGTAACAATTATAATTTGTTATCATAAACTGTTGTATATAACAATATAGAAAATTATAAATACATTTAGAATAAAAAATAAAATTCCCCATTATTTTATGGTAATTCTATGCAATATGCAAAAATGTATTTTTTCATATAAAAAAAGTACAAAGAGTTAAATTTTTAAAAATTA
>NW_012048049.1:0-912 GCF_000956235.1 Wasmannia auropunctata
TTAATTTTCTCATTAATATCCAAAGTCAAATTTATTATTTTATATTAAATCAAAATTTTACTCTTTATTACATTGCTACTGTTAGGAATATTGCAAAAGCTTTTGTTATTGCTTTTTTCAGGATTTAAAAATGAGTCTTCTTGGTCAGTCTTTAGAGGGTAAGGCTATTCTTCAAAGCTATGAATCAAATCAGTGTTTGGAAGAAGAAGATCGAACAGCCCTTGTAGATATTGTTATGAAGTGGTTACTTTTCCGTATTAGATATAGATCCGTAGTAGATCAGTCAGGCGCTTTGAAGCAAAACATAGACCATCCATACGATATACTGGCGCCAATTGTTGTATAAAAACCTACCTGAGACATTAGCTCAAAAAGCTCAATTGAAATTTTGTCAGCATCTTCTTGCTCAAAAGGGTTTAGAACCGAAATTTACAGTATTGACTGGAAAATTCATTTGTACTAATACAGTTAAAAATTCTGATAATTTTATTCATTTTTTGCCCAATAAATTTGCCAATGAAATTTATGTTTCAAAATGGGCTGATGTGTTAGGTACCTATTATACACCGGGAATGATTTTATTAGCTGGCTTTGGAGAAGAGTACCATGCATTTGGTCAAATAGAATTTATTTTATTTATTATTTTGAAAGGTTTTGAGACTTTATCATTCTCTTCTTTGTATCAAGCATATGAAGTTGTTCCTTTAGAAGAGTAGATTTTTATACAGCAGAAGGCACTTCAGAGTCATTTACCAACCTATGTTCGAATAGGTCCAAACGGGTATTCTTACATAACTTTCCGGTATAAATTGTAATCAGGAAATACTTTTAATGCGCAAATAATGAAAATTGCTTGAATTTAATTTTTTTCTAAACATTAGATGTAAGTGAAACAATCTTAAATCAAATTAA
>NW_012048050.1:0-972 GCF_000956235.1 Wasmannia auropunctata
GATATATTCATCCATTCTCAAAATATATACCATACATAACTTATATATAATGTGCACAGCAATTTTAATTAAATGACGATGTTGGATAAAATGTTAGTTTTAAACTTTGAAATAAATTATAGTATAGTTTACAGTCTGTGTTTAGATTTATTAATAAACTCTCTTTTAATGTTTTTAATCACATGTTTGTAATTTGTGTTGAAAAATTTTATATAATCAAATATATATTTCTTCTTCCTTTTAGGAAATATTTGTTAAGTCTTATATAAAAGACACATTTTCACCTGATGAAAATATGAGAAAAGAACGAGATGAATGTGAAACTATAATTGCCTCTAAAGAAGTTGCTAACGATGAACACGTTTCTGACGATTCAGATAACAATGTAAATATTATATTAAACTCATTTAATTTAAGAAATTATCCTTTGTTGCAAAGTGAAATAGATAAACATTCTGAATGAGTGTTTATATATTTGAAATAAAAAACTGTTGTACTGTAATAAATTAAAAAATATAATCTTTTGCTGATGCTAAAATAGATATACGCATGCCACCAAATTTATTTATGTTTTAAAATCATTTATTTAAGGAAGTTAATTTTTATTTAATTTATGATTTTTATTACATTATTTTTTTCTTTTAGGATGTAGAATCAGATTCGGAAAATAACAGACTTCTAATTAAAGTAGGAAGGAAAAGAAGGCAGAACTTAGCTGAAAATTCAACTTCTGCTAAAAAAATGGTTAATCCAAACATGCTAGCAGAAAAAAGAATCATTGTTTTTAGTACCTCACATGAATTAATGAATTTGGTAAGTAATCAGTCTTTTATTTTAAATTTTATTGCTTATTTAAATCACTTTCAGCTTGAGATTTTTATATTCCTCCATATTATAAAAAAAATATGATCAAAATGTTGTAGTTATTATTTCTCTTTTATTATTACATTTTTATAACGCTAGCTGAAACTA
>NW_012048051.1:0-611 GCF_000956235.1 Wasmannia auropunctata
CCCTGACTCTCTTCGCAAGGAACGTGAAGAAGTCAGGCGCCCTGACTCTCTTCGGAAGGAGCGTGAAGAAATCAGGCGCCCTGATTCTCTTCGCAGGAGGAACGGTCTCGACAGGAGTAGGTTCGGGACCGGACTGGTAGCCGTCGCTCCGCGGCGGCGGCTTATATACCCCCGCCGATGGGCTTCGGCGGGGGCTGCGGAGCGGGGTCGCTCTCCCGTAACACGCTCGGCGCGCGTGTTAGTCGGAGTTGTGGCGCTGAGCGCCAGGGGCGGCTGGTCGGCCCCTTGTGGTGACGAGGCGGGGGCGTATCGTCACAACATATATGAAATTTGATTGCAGACCAAGGAATAGATGTAGATATATTTTTCCAACTAAATGAAAATAATGTCAAAGAAATACTGAAGGACTTTGTCCTTGGTATTAGATTAAAATTTTGGAAAAAATATGCTGAATGCAAAATAGACGCTAATACTGTCAAATTTGAGGTAAGATATATTCATCCATTCTCAAAATATATACAATACATAACTTATATATAATGTTCACAGCAATTTTAATTAAATGACGATGTTGGATAAAATGTTAGTTTTAAACTTTTAAATAAATTATA
>NW_012048052.1:0-523 GCF_000956235.1 Wasmannia auropunctata
TTCAGGAATTGCAGCTGTTGGAACGTCCCAAAGACTTTGGATAATTCCAACTACAAGCCCAACATGTAAATATTCTCCTGGAGGAACACTTTTTACTTGGGTAGAACTGCGCGGGGTTTCTATCAAAGTTCTTATATCTTTTGGTAAATATGCTCTCGTAACACTTTCAAAATAGCATTTCTCTGAGTGTGGGAAATATTAGATTGAATAAAACATGCTGTGAGTTTTTCTTTAAACATGAACTCATCATCGTCAGATGTGTTAACGTCGGATGTGTTATTGTCAGTTGTGCCATTATTATCATCGCTAGAGCTTTCGTTATCATCGGAATCACTGTGACTGCGTTCGTTAATAATCTCAGCAGCAGTAGTCTCACAGATCATCGGATTCACCTCAACGTCATCTGCATCAGATAATAAAATGTGACATCCAAATTGGCGTTCATCATAAATAACGGGAATTGTGTTTGAATTTGCAATCGTACAGGAAGACACGTCTGCGGGACGGCATCTTAACTGAGTAA
>NW_012048053.1:0-316 GCF_000956235.1 Wasmannia auropunctata
TGTTACCGAATTAAATTCATCAATCAAATCTTGAAAGAAATTCATAGCATTATTCGGTTTTTTTTTACCGCGATAGATGCCAATGATCTGCGGCTTACTGTCCGGGATATTAGCAATTTTGTATTGGATTGGCCAAATCTGATCGAAACCAGACTTGTATAAAGGAGCACCATCGGTATTTAAATCAATCTTTAATATTTCAGGAATTGCAGCTGTTGGAACGTCCCGAAGACTTTGGATAATTCCAACCACAAGCCCAACATGTAAATATTCTCCTGGAGAAACACTTTTTACTTGGGTAGAACTGCGCGGGGTT
>NW_012048054.1:0-308 GCF_000956235.1 Wasmannia auropunctata
TTTTTGCCTACTCATGACTCTCCCCCGTAATCCTCGCGACGCGCCACGACACCACGCGGATTTTTACGGACTCGTATCGATCGACTATCGATCCGATACTCGATATTTCGTCTTCCTACAGAAAGTAAAGAGATTTACAAGAAATATATTTTCGAGCGATGACTCAAATTCTGGTGGAAGACAAGCAATTTTGCAATAAGTAGCTCCTAACTTGTGCACACCAGTGTGACTTCCTAATTCTTTATTTGTTTCGTAATCATCCAAATACAAAATTAAGGGTAACACTAGTTTGTCAAGAAATTTAGGAG
>NW_012048055.1:0-368 GCF_000956235.1 Wasmannia auropunctata
GGATTTTTTATGTGTTAACAATAATTTATTTAGAAAAATGTACAATGATGTTACTTTTAAAACGATTCAAATTAATATATAAGTCATTCGCGCTCGCGAATCGGTCTAACCAGTCCGTTTCATTTTACGTCAAATATAATCTTTATGCAATGCAATCTCGATCTCGCGAACTCGTGTACTCTTAACTCGTGTATTCTCTTTACTCGTGAACTCTTACTCGTGTGCTCTTAACGCGTGAGAACCAGACTCTTTTGTGGCTTTTTGCGGACTCTCTTTTTCTTTTTTGCCTACTCATGACTCTCCCCCGTAATCCTCGCGACGCGCCACGACACCACGCGGATTTTTACGGACTCGTATCGATCGACTAT
>NW_012048056.1:0-373 GCF_000956235.1 Wasmannia auropunctata
CAGAGAAAAGGACATACGCCTTTGGCAAGCGCGATTTAGGAAAGATGGAAGGTGGGAGTACACCTATCGAAACAATGATTATGGCTAGAGACAAGGGACATACGTCTTTAGCAAGCGCGATTTAGGAAATGTGGAAGGTGGGAGTACACCTGGCCGAAAAGATAATGTAACAAAGAGTAAGAAGGGACATACGCCTTTGGCAAGCGCGATTTAGGGAATATGGAAGGTGGGGGTACACCTGGTCGAAAAGATAATGTAACAAGGATGAGGGAGGACATACGCCTTCGGTAAGCGCGATTTAGGAAGTGTGGAAAGTAATTGACAGGAAAAATAAGAGTGCTGCTATTGCAGGGCGTTATAAAGAGAAAGAGAA
>NW_012048057.1:0-727 GCF_000956235.1 Wasmannia auropunctata
TAAAACACAGGCAAAACGTTTATTTGCGAATCCGGAACGGGACTCATATGGCCAAGTGATTCGTATTCTCGCAAAAACTCTACATATAATTCGCGGTAAACTGGGTTTCTATCGAACTTTCGTTTTAGTTGTTCTAAATACCGGAGTGCAGTTGAAAAGGAATCACCCAAGGTAGTGACTGACGATTTTAAAGGCAATTTCACAATGTAACGACCGTTTTTATCTCGAGTGAATGTCGACATGAAGTGCTCTTCGCACTCATCGCGATTTAAGGGTTTAGCATTCGATGCTGTTACCTCTTCTTGTTGCCAAAATCGAGTAAGAAGATCCTGAAGATTACTGTCGATAGCACAGTGGTAAATCTGTGCTTCGTTTTTTGTATGAGCTGAGGCAGGTCCCAAAACCGTCCATCCGAACAACGTTGATTGTGCTATTGGCGAAAGGGGGATCACTCCGTATTAGCTCCGGTTTTATTATTTGGCCATATGAGTCTGCTCCAATGATTATCCCGATAGGCCCGGGTTTATCAAAATCAGGGTCGGCAAGCTGAAGCCCGTTCATATGACTCCACGAATTACGCGTTAATTTGAAGGCGGGAAGTTCGAACGTCAACCGTGAAAGAATAAAGGCTTGTAACTGAAAATAAACTGAGCTGTCATGTATTGAGTGAAGTTGAACGTTAGTAACGCCTTTCGTGCGTCCTGAGTATGTTCCGCCTATGCCAAGT
>NW_012048058.1:0-412 GCF_000956235.1 Wasmannia auropunctata
ATGTCAGCTTGTAACTTTTCCCCGGTATACAAAATATCATTCAACGATTTGCCACTGCTCGACGGGCTGGAGCCGTTGAACACAACACGAAGTTTGGTAGTTTGGCTGTGTTCCCGCATCACTCCATGATGAGGTAGATAAAACACAGGCGAAACGTTTATTTGCGAATCCGGAACGGGACTCATATGGCCAAGCAATTCGTATTCTCGCAAAAACTCTACATATAATTCGCGATAAACTGGGTTTCTATCGAACTTTCGTTTTAGTTGTTCTAAATACCGGAGTGCAGTTGAAAAGGAATCACCCAAGGTAGTGACTGACGATTTTAAAGGCAATTTCACAATATAACGACCGTTATTATCTCGAGTGAATGTAGACATGAAGTGCTCTTCGCACTCATCGCGATTTAAAG
>NW_012048059.1:0-845 GCF_000956235.1 Wasmannia auropunctata
ATCGTAAATCTGAGCTACCTCAGATAAAACCGTTCTCTTTGTCACAGTGTGTTTCTGGGAGGGAATCGACGTAAAGGTGAATACATTGCGATCGGGCTGCCAACTTAATCCTAATACTCTTACTCGCGAGGAATCAAGCTCTACAGTGGAAGCTTTCGAGTCAAGGATAATTGCGTTAACAAGTCGCGATTGTTAGAATTCCACTTCTGCAGCGGGAAGCCGCCCGCCATGCAAAGTTGCTGCAAATGATTTATGGTCTTTTTTAATTCTTCCACGGACTCGGCTCTTCCGAAAATGTCATCCACGTACCGCCCTCTAGTTAACGCGGGTATCGCTTTCGGAAATCGATAACCCTCGTCCTTGATCAGCTGTTTAAGGACCCTAAGTGCGAGGAAGGGAGCACAGTTTAGTCCGTACGTAACGGTGGTCAACTTATATGGGCGAACTTGACCGTTTGTATCATACCAAAGAATACGTTGTAGGTTCTGATCATCAGGATTGATCATTATTTGCCGGTACATTTTAGTTACATCTGTTGAGAATACATATCGATGTAAGCGAAACCAAAGGAGAACATCAAAAATGTCAGCTTGTAACTTTTCCCCGGCATACAAAATATCATTCAACGACTTGCCACTGCTCGACGGGCTGGAGCCATTGAACACAACACGAAGTTTGGTAGTTTGGCTGTGTTCCCGCATCACTCCATGATGAGGTAGATAAAACACAGGCAAAACGTTTATTTGCGAATCCGGAACGGGACTCATATGGCCAAGTGATTCGTATTCTCGCAAAAACTCTACATATAATTCGCGGTAAACTGGGTTTCTATCGAACTTTCGTTT
>NW_012048060.1:0-503 GCF_000956235.1 Wasmannia auropunctata
TGACGCCGCTCCCTATCCCAAACCAGTTTTAGGATCTCAGAGCTGTTATCACGTATGTGCTTCGGTGGGCTTTCGCCCGTTGCTCAATTAGCGATTCAACGTTAAAGCAGTGCCGTCTGCTGGTCAGACTCGGCTTCAATCGTTTGATCGCGTAATCTTACAATGCATAATGTGCATTATGCTTATGGTAATGCTTAAGTCCAAGCAAGTTGAACTTCCGAGCCGTAATAAGCAGATTCATTTGATACGATTGTGCCCAAGCAACATGTTGGACACCCATGCCGTCGCGGGCGTACGCAAACGTATTTGCGTTAGATTGTGATTCTCGTAACTTACCCTGACGTCAGTAATCAGAACAAGATGAGTGAATTGTTTTGCTACTCGTGCCTGAAAACCCCGATTATCCTTCTCACAAAGGCTTAGCTCTTTCGTTTTCACCCGTGCACACTGCAATCTGCACAAACGGGAACACCAGGAGCGAGAGAGTCAAAACGCCAGGTTTA
>NW_012048061.1:0-477 GCF_000956235.1 Wasmannia auropunctata
TCAAGATAGATTGCTGAAATGAGACTGTTATGTGATATTGCGGTTATTTATTGAATTAAAGAAATAGTGAGTCGATAATTTAGATGATTAAAATGTGAAACTCAATATCATTGGACATAGCGTCCAATGAGCTGACACACGAGGCTCGTCAACAAGCCTCCTTGGCATTGACTCGTATATCGCCAAGCCTTAAGACGCCCTGATCGCTTTCAGTGACGCCGCTCCCTATCCCAAACCAGTTTTAGGATCTCAGAGCTGTTATCACGTATGTGCTTCGGTGGGCTTTCGCCCGTTGCTCAATTAGCGATTCAACGTTAAAGCAGTGCCGTCTGCTGGTCAGACTCGGCTTCAATCGTTTGATCGCGTAATCTTACAATGCATAATGTGCATTATGCTTATGGTAATGCTTAGGTCCAAGCAAGTTGGACATCCGAGCCGTAATAAGCAGACTCATTTGATACGATTGTGCCCAAGCAA
>NW_012048062.1:0-705 GCF_000956235.1 Wasmannia auropunctata
CCGCTCTCCTAAGCCTTGTATCGAGAATCACGAACCGCTTCTCTACCATTCTCGGAGCTGGCTAGCCGGCCTTCCGAGCTGTCGTTGTTCGCATTCCGGGCCTTCCGCGAAAATCTGTTTATCTGCTATCGAGTTTTCGAGCAATTAGTTAGGGATCGGAGATACCACTCTTGATTCAGAGAAAAGTGGCTCGCTTGCGCGTGTCTGGCACCCAAACCTCGCCTCAACCTGCGAGGAATTCACAGTAAGTTCTTTCCAAGTGAGCGTATCTCCGATCACACTGATCACAGTAGAAATCAGCTCGAACCAAAAGTGCGAACTTGCAACGTTATTGCCTCGCACCTACGGTCGCAATATATACGTAAAATTATTTTTCGGCCTACCTTAATATATAGGGTGTCTCATTTTAATGTCCCACCCTGTTTAGTAAAGAATAACTGAATTAACTTATAATTTATCGTCTGCTAGCGAGGAACGAACAGGGAGGGGGAAATCAAGATAGATTGCTGAAATGAGACTGTTATGTGATATTGCGGTTATTTATTGAATTAAAGAAATAGTGAGTCGATAATTTAGATGATTAAAATGTGAAACTCAATATCATTGGACATAGCGTCCAATGAGCTGACACACGAGGCTCGTCAACAAGCTTCCTTGGCATTGACTCGTATATCGCCAAGCCTTAAGACGCCCTGATCGCTTTCA
>NW_012048063.1:0-1367 GCF_000956235.1 Wasmannia auropunctata
TAGTAAATAAAAATTTGCACTTATCAATCCGTAAGTTTAATTTATTTGCGACCATTAACTTAAATACCTGTTTTAATACTCGCAAATGGTGATCTAGTGATTCAGTAGCTATTAAAAAATCATCAATATATACTAATGCATCTCCAGCACGGACCAACTCTTCTACTATTTTATTTACAAATTTTTGAAATCTAGTTGGTCCTGATTTTAGTCCAAACGGCATTTTAACAAACTCAAACTGACCAAAAGATGTAACAAATGCTGTATATTTAATAGAATCTTCAGCCATACGAATGTGGAAAAATCCATTTTTTAAATTCAATACACTAAAATATTTTTTATCTTTAAGAATATTTAATTGATCCTCTATCACAGGAATTGGATAATTATCACGCAATATATATTTATTTAAAGTTCGATAATCAATACACATTCGATACTCTCCATTCTTTTTAGGAACAAGTACTACCGGCGACGCATACTTAGAATTACTCTTTCTAATAATACCTTTTGCTAGCCAATCATCTAAAATTTTTCTTACTTGTTCTTTTTCACTAAAAGATAATCTCCTAGGTGAGAAGTGAAAATTTTTTATATTATTGAATTTTAAAGTTAATTCTGCATTAACCTTAGACTCTAATGAACGTTCCGGCAATACATATTTCTTTTCAAATACATTTTTTAATTGTTTTTTAGCATGACTGATATCAGGATTAATTATTAACGTTTCACTAACATAATCGGAATAATCGCATACATTAATATTTAAAATTTCATGAATTTCATTTTCTTCTACATTCTCATTAATATTTTCATGTAGAGGAATCAATCTAACTTTGACTTTTTTAAAAATATCTCGCCCAATTATCATAGATGACGACATAGTATTATCAGTCACTACATATAAAGATATTTTTGTTTCACTAACCTGATCATACTGAATATCAACTGTTACAGTTCCAACTATATCAAGCTTGCTACCAATAATTCCACAAAACTTATTTAAATTGTCAGACTGTTTAACAAAACAGCTGGGAATAAATTTTTCTTTCACAAAACTTTTAGGACTTCCAGTATCTATCAATGCATCTACTTTAACCTTATAATTTACAATAAGATCATTAATCTTTATTATAATTACTTTTTTAAATTCATGATTAATTAGAGACGCATCTACATAATTAACTCGTACTGAATCAGTCTTGCTATTACACTCACTTATTACATGCCCCTTTTCACCGCACTTGAAACATGTACCTTTCTCTCTTTTAGGCGCCTTACAATCCGTAGATACATGTTCAAATTTACTGCAATTATAACACCTTACTTTAGATTGCAACACTCTTGACTCCTTGGATACATCCTTT
>NW_012048064.1:0-427 GCF_000956235.1 Wasmannia auropunctata
TTGATTAGATCCAATTAATGTACGCTGTTATCGTTTTATGATTTCAATTAAATTTTGGATCTTAATAAAAGATAAACAGTGATTCGTGCTTTTCGTTCGAGATGTCCATAATATAAATATAATTCAATTAATAAATCAAAGGAATTCCCAGTAAATTCAACAATTTAGAAAATATGGGCTAATGGGAATCAGCGCGGTAATTGGTGCGCAATGATAATTTAAGTGAATATCACTATTTGTTTCGTGTAAGTAGATTTATTCCAAACGTTTCGGCCATGGCCGAATTGATTAGATCCAATTAATGTACGCTGTTATCGTTTTATGATTTCAATTAAATTTTGGATCTTAATAAAAGATAAACAGTGATTCGTGCTTTTCGTTCGAGATGTCCATAATATAAATATAATTCAATTAATAAATCAAAGGA
>NW_012048065.1:0-426 GCF_000956235.1 Wasmannia auropunctata
GACCTATTGGTTATACTGTGGTAACGGCCCAATCGCTACGCGATTAGAGCTGAGGGCCAATGGCGTGTCTGCACGCGCGGACGATCGAAACGCCATCGGTGGCAAAAAAGGAAATGGCAGGAAGCCGGGTTTGCGAAATGCTTTCTTCTACAATATATTCTACGTCAATATAGACTCTGACCAGGGACACACAACCACCACACACACACACACACACACACACACACACACACACGCGCACGCACCCACTAAGCATTAAGTCGGCTATTAACAAGGCTCTTCAGCCTATTGTGCTTGGAAACATTTCATAACGTAATCGTAACAGTCTTTATTAAACTCTACTATATTAAAATGGAATAAAATATTAATAATAATAAAATAATGAAAGAGTGAAAAATAAATGAAAAAATACGTACATATAGAGAA
>NW_012048066.1:0-385 GCF_000956235.1 Wasmannia auropunctata
GATGTCAAAACAATTTGATCGAAATGGCCTGATTTTCGATGTCAATTTCGATTCGATGAGTTTTCGATGACATCGACATCGAAACGACGTCGATTCGACATCAGCCTTCTCACTGGGACATGATCCAGAAAAGGAGATCAAAGGTGCCGACACGAAGTGTCGACCTATTGGTTATACTGTGGTAACGGCCCAATCGCTACGCGATTAGAGCTGAGGGCCAATGGCGTGTCTGCACGCGCGGACGATCGAAACGCCATCGGTGGCAAAAAAGGAAATGGCAGGAAGCCGGGTTTGCGAAATGCTTTCTTCTACAATATATTCTACGTCAATATAGACTCTGACCAGGGACACACAACCACCACACACACACACACACACACACACA
>NW_012048067.1:0-571 GCF_000956235.1 Wasmannia auropunctata
TTTTGTTATAAATATAAAGTTTGCATATATAAAATATTAACAAATATAAAGTTACAATTTTTACTAAAACTTAATTTTGTATATGCAAAATGGCATTTGAAATAAGGGAATTAAAAATAAATACTTGCCATATATATACAATCGAGAAACATTCACATTTTTTTTAATAAAAAAAACCGACACTATAAAAAAAACTCAATATAAAGTCATTCTTTAGTCATTTGAAATCTAGATTAGAAATCTAGATTTTATAATGTAAAAAATGACGTAAATTCGGTCAATTTAACGTTAAATTAATATTATTTTGACTTTTCTGTTCTTTGGGTCGATTCGATGTCGATTCGACGTATTTTCGACCAATTATTTCTCACTGGGTATATATGCATGATTAACTTTTAATTTTAGACTAATTTTGGGTTTTGGACATTGGTAACTTGGAAACAAGTATTTCTTGATGTCAAAACAATTTGATCGAAATGGCCTGATTTTCGATGTCAATTTCGATTCGATGAGTTTTCGATGACATCGACATTGAAACGACATCGATTTGACATCAGCCTTCTCACTGGGA
>NW_012048068.1:0-377 GCF_000956235.1 Wasmannia auropunctata
GTTTGTAAAAAATTTTGAGATTCGTCGGGTCTCCTTTTCTATCCGTGTAATTCCATGAAAGATCAGTAGGATCGTTTTTTAAAGTATCGATTTGGAAAGTAGAGATTTCAAGCTGTAAAATGCTTTTTTGAACATCTTGATATTATTATTTTTGACGAAGTTGCTCTATCTTGAAGTTTGCCTATTTTTAGAGAGCCTAGAACAGGTGATCCTTTAATTTTTTGGACCAGTGTATAATCATGCATAATCCATGTATGAATTTTTTACATTTTTTATATATTATAGATTTTCATATTTTATATAAACTTTAATATGACGTACATGCAATTATCCATATGGATTTCTGTATGGATTTTAATGACATGGTTATCTGCATG
>NW_012048069.1:0-639 GCF_000956235.1 Wasmannia auropunctata
GTAATCAAAATATATCGGGTAATTGTCGCCTTCAAAATGCCGTTATTTCGGTAACTCGTATATAGCCAGACAGCGATATCGAATACGGCTCCATGGCGGCGCCATCGTTACGCAACGAGATCGCGCGGCGGTCGGCTGTGCCACGCGATAAATCGTTCAATTAGCGCCCCGTGCGAATGAAAACTACATATACAGGCACTCTCTCTCTCTCTCTCTCTCTCTCTCTCTCTCTCTCTCTCTCTCTATTCACCTTTTCAAAGGACGTCTTCGAACGAGTATTCGTGTAGAAAACAATTTCGAGAATCTGCCGAGACAATCGAGAATTTGTACGAGAAGAAATTTCAAAGAGAGATAGATGCAATCTCTTGTTGAAATTGGAGTAGGGAATAAGTGAGTTTTGCTAGATCGAAAAAAACAAACGATTCTTGAACAGAATGATAAGAATCCAAAGGAGAGAAAGATTTAAGAGAAATATGTGACTGATATTCTAAAGCTAAAAATTGTAACAATTATTTCATCGCCGATAATATCAATCGCCGTCAAACTTTATACTTATAATTGCAGAATGATATACATAGAGATCTGTATTTTTGGCGAATTAAAATTAGTTTTGATCATTCTTTCATAACATAAACAGAA
>NW_012048070.1:0-11693 GCF_000956235.1 Wasmannia auropunctata
TGTTAGTTTTCCATATATGCGGCCAACTGGACATTCTCAAAGAACGTTTGATACATATGGATGAATACATCAATTCTTACGACATGTTAAAAACATGTATGGCTCGTCACATTTGTTTACTCAGGTTTGATATTAAAAAATAGTATTTATATACATATATATACAAAAATATTAAAAAATAATTTGCATGACATGCACAACTGATTTTCATGTCTTATATCTAATACATAGAATATTTTTCATAGAGCCATTGCCATCATTGAAGATGCGTATAATATAACACTTCTCTCATTATTTGTATACTTTGGAATGCACTTTGCTTTTTACGGTTTCCGTATAATTAATGTAAGTATAGAAACTTTTAAAAATAAAAGTTTGTTTATTCAGTTTAACGTAAAAATAAATGTGAAGTTATTAACTCAAATAATAGCTAAATACTATTTTTAATGCATGCTATTGATATATTTATAAAATATTGTATATTTATAAAATATTGCTAATTATTTAGTATAGGAAAACTAGCTCTGATGACCTTGACCTTGACATATGTCGTTATGAGAAAATTGAAATCTCATAAGGAACAGTGTAATTATAGATCTCATTTTGCCCTTTAAGCAGGGGTGAATGTAAGATGGACCTTGCTTTGCATGGAAAATTGATGTGGAATAGTACAATTATACAGGGGCGAAATAAAATCTATAATTACTGTTTCAGATAGGTTTTCGATATTTCAAGCAAAGCGAAATCCACCCCATACCCACTTACGGAGCGAAATGAGATCTATAATTGTACACTACTTCACATCACTCTTTTTATAAAATAATTGAAAAACCAAGTATTATTTTTTCCCAGTAATTTTATTCCCAGTAAATTTATAAATTTTTTTGTTAATAACTTTTAACGAACAACGAGCGACGGGTCAAACTTTCTGAAGGTCCCTCAAGATTATGATCTTAATAATATATGTCAAAATCATGGTGATCAGAATTGGTTCCTTATACTAAATAATTACCTTTACACATTTTATAAATTATTTAGCTTTTTGACGAAGGAAATGAATTATCAATCACTCATTTGGTATATTTTGTATCAACATTTTTTAATTTATTTGGACATATGTGTCTATATTGCGCTCTCGGAGAGTTTTTGGTGGCCCAAGTAAGTTATATTTTCCTATTATAAATGTATAAGTTAAAAGTTGCGTACCTGATTTTATAGTATATTAATATATGAATCATTTAAGAAAAATATTATATTGTAAACACACAATAAAATGTTATATTTATCATATGCACAAAGCAAAAACACTAGTATTAAAAATAAATTGATTGTAATATATTTATATTAAATTTATAGTTGTTTTAAAAATTTAGTATAATTTCTTAGAAAATAAGAACAGCTAATACGTAGCTTATTGCATTCATTATTCACACAAATACATTAATTTACAGTTTAAATAAACATAAATTAATTATTAACGACTAAATTTATTTTATTATAATTAAAATAATATTAATTTTGTCATGTGTACATCAAATTTTTATCTGAAAATTTTTTAAATATTTTCTAGTGTAACGAAATATATTATGCGGCCTACAGTAATAAATGGTATTCCGCGGATTTGAAAATTACACGAGCCTTGTTGTTTTTACTGGTAAGAGGCGCTAAACCGATTTATCTTACTGCTGGAAAAATATTCCCCATGACAATGAACACATTTTGCAGTGTAAGATATTCTTGTATTTAATTATAATTATTACATCATAAGTATTTGAACGTTGTAATTTTTATAATCTTTTTATACGATAGTCTGCATCTTAATTATTGAATAAATTATAAATATTTTATTTTATTTTGCTATGTATATTTTATGCATATCTATGTATCTTATTTTATGCATAAATAATATATATAAAATTCAAACTTTTTTAACATTTATATTATTAATTATTATAAAAAAAAATATTTTTTTAGTTATTAAAGACATCAATGGGATATATATCAGTTTTACATACAACGAGAAGTTATTAGCAAATTGGGATAAATCGAAATTGTTCCTTATAATATGTTCATTTTATGATATAATGAAACGATAATACCTAAAAATTTTATAAATATTAAAATATTATTGCTATATAAATTATAAATTTTGTTAGAATAATTTGACAGAAATGTATCGAATATTCTTAGATGATTAGAAGTAGAGCAATTTAAATTTAAGTTTACCTTTATATGTCAGTTCAAGAAGATCCTTATTTTTTACCAGTCAAATCTAATCAATAAATATTGTATTAATTGTTTAATGTTGCGTTTGTGAAAATATAACATAAGTATATGTATGAACGTTGATTTATCTATTGTTATTTAGTCTTCAATATTAATAAAACATGGTCTAAATAAGACAAAAAAACTTTAAATATTTGATTTATTCTATTATAGATCGACAATTTGAGGTTTTATAGTTTCAAATTTTGAAACTTTTCACTATTAATATACAGGGAGATTTATTTGCAAATTTATTAGTCAAATATTGTATAAGAAAGCTGTTTTATGACTAATGCTTTCAGAATACCCAGAAGAATTATATTATACAATATAAAAAAATCATATAATACTATTTTAAGAAAATGACGATAATTGTTAAAATCTTTGAAAAATCGATTTTGCCATAAATAATGGAAAAAATAATTTTTCCATTATTTGTTCTCTTTCAGACTATATGTATATCTATTATTTAAAATATGTTTTGCTATAAAGCGTATTTCCAGAGATAATAACTATAATACTTGTCATTACACAGTATACATCAACAATTAAAAAATTTTTGCAAATTTATCTACTTCAAAAGACAAAAATCTAGAAGTGCGTTTTGTTTTATGGATAGTACTCATAACATAATGTATCATTTTATCTTTGTTCACTGAATGTTAAACAAGAAAGAAATTATAAATCATGTATGATAAGAAACGCACTTTATGCAGTCTATTACTAATGTGTACATGTCTAGATATATGTGTAGGTATACGTGTAGTAACGTAAGCTATAGCTGATTGTAAAAACGTGTGAACGTGACAGATGTGCATTTTTTTCACCAACTAGTTATTACGAAAATTTTTTACTTCTTTGCGTGATGTTTGGTGCTGAAATGCTGAAAACTTGAAACAAGAGGATATAGAATATTTAAAATACTTTGTCGCAAGTTGATCGCTCGATATTTTCGAGAACAATGGCATAAAGCGAGCATGCGCACGGATCATTTGCAAAATAGCAGATGCAACGTCGTTTTCTGAATAAGAAATAGATGCCAGTCTTTAGATAACATTCGACATGGACAGTTCAAAATATGACGCATATCAAGGTGCTTGTGGTGGTTTTTGTGATTGTCGTAATTAGAAAAGAGAGTAACATTATGAAAAATCTGTTTATTTACAATCTACGATAATAATGATAGTTAATCTAATCGTATCATTGTTAATAGAAATGTTGCATCTTATTCTTTCAATTCTATGCTGATTATTATTATATACATTTAACTATTATAATAAACATTAGTCATTTATCAAAGATATTTAAAAGATTTTGTTGTTTAGTATTTATTAGTGTTTAAATAATTTCTAAATTTGTAGAATTGTCTTTAAATATTTTATCTTATTTATTCTATTAAATATAATATTTTTTACGTTTTGCATTAATTATTATATGTATGATTAACATTTTATATTTCTTTTCATGAACTGTGACTCACTAAGATTTCTACAGGTAGATTTCGAATGGGCGGTCAAATTGAATCGTATCACTTTAGATTTTATTGGACTTTGGCCTAAAGCTGCACAAAACTCTCAACAGAAATTAATGTGCAATCTCCGGGTGCTTGTCGTTTTCGTGGCGATAACATTCGGCGTTCTGATTCCTTCTATACATTCTTTTATAAGAATCTATGGAGATATCATGTTAATGATAGATAATTTACAATTTACTTTACCAGCTATAACTTGTACAATAAGAATCATGATTTTTTGGTGGAAGAAAGAAGGTAGACAATTTTTTGCTATATTTCAAAATGTAATGCATATAGGCGGTATATAAAAAATTTATAATAATTTCAAAATTTCTTTAAAACTTTGTTTTATATAAAAATAATATATTTTTTAAACATATACACTTACATATATTATGCTAAGGGGCCGTTCATTAATTACGTAAGTATTTATATAGGGGAGGGAGGAATCAGTGAAATCTCTACATGTGCTTACATGGGGGAGGGGAGGTGTCAGAGAGCATAAGTTTTCGTTAGAGTTCCTAACGGAAATCTGGCCAAGCTAGTGTAATCCGAAACGTTTTTTGTTCATATATTAAACATATCCAAAAACTCACGTGAAATCTTGGGGGAGGGGAGGGGTAATTAAAATACTCACGGGGACTCACGTAAAGGGAGAGGGAAGCCTAAAATACCGAAAATAACACTCACGTAATTAATGGACGGCCCCTAATACGTATAAGCTAATTTATTTATGTAAATATTTAATTTATTTTATATTAATAGCAAACCTTTAAATTAAAAAAAAAAAAATATATATATACATATATATGTGAATTATATAAAACCCGCGGATTTCCTTTTAGGTGCGGATTCTTTAAAATATTCCAAGACAAAAATCCTAATACGAAAATATTGGGACTATAATAGTTTTTAAATTAATAGCGATTAAAGTTGGCTAATCACAGAGCTGACATTTCACGCGCTCAGACACGATGATATGACAAGTTACAAGTGCTACGAGGACCCTCTTAACCGAGATCGTCATTCAAATATGCAATCATATTTTTGCTAAGAAATTATTTTTTCTTTTATACGAAATCTATTTGTACATTAAATAATCAATTAATATTGCAACATATAAAAAAATATCAATACAATTACGAGATATTACAATATGTGTTAACTGTCAAAATGAATTCATAACTATGTTCATTTACCCCCTGGTAAATATTTTTATAATAGAAATGTAATGTTTTAGTCTTAACTGTATTAACATATTCAATTCTTTTCATGTTAAAAATGGTTTATTTATTACAAAAATATTCACCATACGAGGTAAATGAATATAGTTATGAATTGATTTTGACAGCTGACACGTATCGTAATATGTCGTAATTGTATTGATATTTTTTCATACGTTGCGCTATTAATTGGTTATTTAATGTACAAATAGGTTTCGTATATAAGAAAAAATAATTTTTTGGCAAAAAAATATTATTGCATATTTGTATGATAATCTCGGCGTTAGTAAGAGGGTCCTCGATAGCACCTTTATTACTTGTCATATCCTCATGTCTGAGCGCGCGAAATGTCAGCTCTGTGATTAGCCAACTTTAATCGCTATTAATTTAAAAACTATTATAGTCCCAATATTTTCGTATTAGGATTTTCGTCTTAGAATATTCTAAAGAATCCGCACTTAAAAGGAATCCGTGGGTTTTGGGACACCCTGTATATACATATATACATATATCGACCGTATATACATATATAACACAAATTAAATAGAGAGAAGGCCAATACGGTCATAACAGGAATTTGATGCTTCTAATATTTCTTATTTGATTTTACATACATATTCTTTAAATTTTAAATTTATAATTATTACCGGATATAAATTTCACATTACGTAACTTTGTTTTCGTTATTTATTTATATATCATTTTTCCTAAAAAATATATTGGTAATTGTTTTATCTTCAACTTTATTTTGTTAAGCTTAATAAACTTTTTACTGCTTGTAATTAAATTTGATATAGTTTTTATTCAAATATTGTTAAATATGCATTGAAATATACAATATTGACATTTTTGAAGCTATCATACCAATCTTAGACATGATTACGGAAGATTGGATAAAACCAAAAAATGTGCAAGAAAGAAATATAATGATTAAAAAAGCGCAGAGTGCACGAATAATTGTTGCATGTGCATATTGTATCATGGCAATAGGATGCCTGTTTATCATCGTTCCCCCTGGCCTTGGAATGTCGATGAGATTAACGACCAATATTACTGATCCAGGCAGAGTGGTGCCTCTACAAACTCATTACATTTATGACGTATCAAAACGACCATTTTATGAATTAACGTATATTAGTCAAGCTGTCTACATAATTCTTTCAGTCTTGTCTTATACTGGAATCGATCATTTTCTTGGTTTGCTAGTTTTTCATATATCCGGTCAATTGGACATTCTTAAGGGTCGTTTGATACATTTGGATAAATATATTAATTCTGACGACATATTAAAGAAATGCGTAACTCGACACATTCGTTTACTTAGGTTTGATATTTACGGGAAATATTCGTATATATATGAAAATAATTCGCATAACGTGTACAATTTGTTTTATACATAATACATGTCTTTTATTAGGGCCATTGCCGTTATTGAAGATGCGTATAATATAACACTTCTCTCATTATTTGCATATTTTGCAATACTCTTCGCTTTCTACGGTTTCCGCATAATTAACGTAAGTATATAAACGTAACGTTTAAAAATAAAAATTTGTTTATTAATTAATTTTTAACGTAAGAATAAATGTAAAATCTTATTAACGTAAAAATAATTTATATACAAACTATATAAACTATATAAACTATCTATATTTATAATAAGATATATTGTCATTATGTTTGAAATATTTTTTGTCATCAACGTATAAAATAAATTAAAATTATTAAAAATTGCATTTCTTACGCATTTTATAAATTAATTAGCTATTTGATGAAGGAAATGATTTATCGGTTACACACTTGATATTTTTTCTGTCAACATTTTTCAATCTATTTGGACACATGTGTCTGTATTGCGCTCTTGGCGAATTTTTAATGGGCCAAGTAAGTTGCATTTTTCTTTTCTATTGTAGACGTGGTATAAGTTATAGATATACTATGTACTTGGCTTTATATATTATACTATATGATTCATTTAAAAAAGATATTATTATTATTATTATTAATGCACAATAAAGTTTAATACTTGTCTCTCTTTCATGTGCACATAGTGAAAATAATTATTATTATCAGAAACATAATAATTATAAATATAATTTATATTAAATTAAATATTGTAAACATTTAATGTCAGGTTTTTAAAAATAAAAATTAATGTTAATTACATTTATTATTTACATAATCACATATTATATTAATTTACAATTAAAATGAGAACATAATTTGTGTACAATTAATAGTTAAATTTATTTCATTATAAGAGAATGTGTAAATACAATTTTTATTTAAAAATACTTTTTAGTGTAATGAAGTATATTATGCAGCCTATTGTAATAAATGGTATTCCGAAACAAAAATTGCACAAAACTTGCTGTTTTTACTGATAAGAAGTGCTAAACCAATTTATCTCACAGCTGGAAAAATATTTCCTTTGACAATGACCACATTTTGCAGTGTAAGATATTTTTGTAATTAATTATAATTATTGCATCAGAAAGTATTTAAATAATACACTACAATTTTAATAATAATTTAAAAGTACACGAATATTTTATTTTATTATATCTATGTGTGTTTTGTATATTTATATACCTTATTTTATGTATACATTATGTATTTTATGTATACCTTAAACTTTGTAATTACATGTTTATTTAATTAATTATTATTAAAATTTATTGTTTAGGTTTTAAAAACATCAGTTGGATATATATCCGTTTTGCATACAACGAAACGTTATTAGAAAAGTGAGATAAATCTAAACTTTTTGATAATGTTATTTTTGTAGAATGCGATAATACTATTATATATATAAGAATATTGTATAAATATGAATACATTATATTAACAAATAACAATTAATAAATAAATTATTGACTGCACGATTTGACATTTTAAAATGTATATCGATATTCTATTAGATAATTAGAAACAAAATAATCTAAAATTTAATTCGATTTATATTCAAAAAAATCCAAATTCTTAATAAATCAAATTAAATTGTAAAATATTAACTATTTAACATTAATTACATTCATTATACATATATATGTAATTTAATGCACATCAATTAGATATTATATTTTTTTAAATTAATATACTAATTAGGGTAATTTTCTTGCACTTATAATTATTATATATTGAAATTTTTTACCTTCTAACAACATATTATGCAACAAATATAAAGTTGCAAATCTACTTTTTCTATTGACAAATAAAGACTATAAGTATTGTGTGATACATTCAATATAAATTCTTCTCAACTACGGTTACAATTTTATAGCCTCTTCCAGAAGTGTGGGAATATAACGTGTGTACACGCAGTTTTTTTTATTGCATGATATCCACCTGCAATTTTTTATTCGCTTATGTCTTCCGCGAAGATCAATGTTGAAAATTTGAAATGAAAGTTAAAGCAGAATATTTAAAATATTTAAAACACCTTGTTGCAAGTTGATGGTTCGACACTTTTGAAAAGAAATACTTATTAAAAGTATGCGCGAAAATGTTTCTTACTAAGAGGTAACATCGATTCATGAAAAAGGAAGAGACGTCAGTCTTTAGATAACATTGGACATGGACAGTTCGAAATATGACAAATACCGAGGTGCTTATAGTCTTGATTATTATGACTGAAATGAAATAATTTTAATAAAGAATTTTATTTGCAATGTGAAGAATGGGAGCGTTTGTAATAATAATAATTTGTGTCTTATTATCACATCATTACGTAAATTATGAATTATCACATTTTATAGTGTATTGTACTTTTTATTAACATTAAACAACGTTATTAAACAACCTATTATAACTATATACTAGTTGCATCTAACTACAGTACATTTTAAGATCCATTATTTTTGTTCAAGTGTCAGTTTGTTATCAGTTTGATTTAATATTTTCTGAATAATTTTTAAATTGCATAATTAATTAAAATGTATAAAAAAATGTATTAAATTTTTATAAGCTATTTTGTTAAATAACTTTTTGTATACTCGGCTTAATTAATATGGCTATATTTATGTATGTTTGTGTATGTTCTGAATAGTGTAATCCTTTTAATCTTCGGATTTATCAAGGTTTCTGCAGATTTCGAATGGGCGGTGAAACTAAATCGTTTCACTTTAAATATTCTTGGACTTTGGCCTAAGAACAAACAAAATCCTTGGCAGAAGTTAGTGTGCAATTTTCGAGTGTTTATATCTTTGCTGGGAATGATGTTCTGCCTTTTTATTCCTTCAATACACTCCTTGATAAAAATTTTTGGTGACAATTTGCTAGTGCTTGATAATTTACAATTTACTTTACCAGTTGTAAGCTGCATGATTAGAATGATAGTTTTTTGGTGGAAAAAAGAAGGTATCCTTGTTGTTTTGACTTGTAAGCTACCATACTTGTAAAAGTATGGTAAATAATGTATGGATCAAATATTAAAAATTGAATATTAACAACTTATTTTAAATATACTTTGCTTGTTTAATTTACTTATAAAGATTTAAGTTACATATAAATTTATTTTATTTATATATATAATAATAGCTGATCATATTAGTATGTTTCTTACAAAGTTTAAAAGTATATTAAGCATTTTCTATATTTCAAAAAATTATATATCGTACAACATTTAGAAAGAACAATAAGTATAATAAAGAAAGATAAACATTTAATTTAGTTAATTATTTTGCATATAAAAATATTATAACAAGTTATAAAAAATATAAATTATATTTATGTGTAATAAGATTCATAGATACGGAATTATTATTTCTGATTTTAAATTAAATCATTTTCCTTGAAAAGATAAAAATAATAATAAAATTGTAACTTTGTCTTTTTTTGTGCTTAATTATTTTTACGACTTAGAATTGAATTTAATGTATTTTAATTCAGTAATGTAAAATGTGCATAAAATTATTTACCTTTTAAGCTATTATACCGATTATAAATATGATCGCGAAGGATTGGATAAAAGCAAAAAGTGACCAAGAGAAAAACTTAATGATCCAAAGGGCGCAAACTGCACGAATAATTAATATTATTTCTTACTGCATAATGGGATTACAGTGCTTCTTTATTGTCGGGCTGCCCGTTTTTGGAACGACAATGAGATTGACTCCGAATATTACTGATCCAGGAAGACCAATGCCTTTTCAAACCCATTATATTTACGATATAACAAAAAGGCCGCAATATGAATTGACATTTCTTAGCCAAGCAATCTACGTGATTATCGGTATGATGGCCTATACTGGAGTAGACAATTTTCTCAGTCTCTTGGTTTTTCATATATGCGGTCAATTAGACATTCTCGAGAATCGATTACATCATTTGGATAAATACATGAATTATCACAAAGTATTAAAATGCTGCATAATAAAACATGTTCGTTTGCTTAGGTTTGTTACTTATAAAAAATATATATACGTAAATATAATAATTTATACAAAATATATGATCCAATACATTTGACATTTGACATTGAAATATCTTTTAGAGCTATTGATATTATTGAAGATATGTACAATATAATACTTCTCTCTTTATTTATATATTTTGCAATACTCTTTGCTTTCTTTGGATTTCGGCTGATTAGCGTAAGTATTTGAAAGGTTATTTAAAGGATAAAAACATGTATGTATGTAAATTGTATAACTAAATTAATATATACATTATTAATGAATACACTAAATTAAGAATTCTGATTAAGAAGTTATTACATTTATATTTACATATTATTACAATAGTTAATATTAATAAGAATAAATACGTTTGCCTTTTAAATTAAAAATAGCTGTTCGACGAAGGAAATAATATGTCGTTTACTCATTTAATCTATTTTATATCTTCCGTTGTCAATATATTTATACACATGTGTATATATTGCATTCTTGGTGAGATTTTAGTGGACCAGGTTAGTTGTATATACAATTTTTTATTTCAGAATTATGCAAATTGAATTTTGCAATTAAATATAATTTTGCACGTTATCCTTAGATTTTCATGATGTATTGATTTTTATTTATATTTGGGAAAATGTACATGTTTAATATACATGGTTTGTCTCGAAAGTAATAAGATTAGTTTTTGTGTTCACGTCAGAAGGGCCAGGAAAAGAAAATAGCAATAGACGTAGTTGGTGAGGGACCTGAAGTACACAGTCAGACCCCTTTCTCAACTGCCTCCGAGCCTTTTTAGCAGTCGATACCATTAGCAAAGTGCGTTGTAATTTTGTGTCTTGTTATGGACAAAAATTCAGCACAGTCTCAAACGCTGCTCAAAATTGTGCTACATTTTGAGCAGCGTTATGCGATCAAATTTTGAAGACAAAGCAGCATCCCCATAAGCTGTTCTCCAACATCTTCAATATTTCGGAACCAGATTTTGACGCAGAATTTAATCGCTGCTCAAGACTGTTGAACTTTGGTCCGTGACAAGACACAAAAATTACAACGCACTTTGCTGATAGTATTGACGGCTAGAAAGGTAACTGAGAATGATCAGACTGTATACCTAGAGGGTTCTCCGCCAACTGCCTCGATTGCCATTTTTCTTTCCTGGCCTTAACTTCTGATGTGCGCACAAAAACTAGTCTCATCACTTTTAGGACAAAACCATTATAATGTATATAATAATTGATATCTAAAAATACTTTCAATTTTTTCAGTGCAATAAAATATATTATGCGGCATATA
>NW_012048071.1:0-1535 GCF_000956235.1 Wasmannia auropunctata
AGACAAAAGTACAAGAATATGTATGCTATATGAGCGAAACGTTTCGACCTTTTCTTCAAGTCATCATCAGCACTAATTAAAACCAAGCAATAATTACAAGAGGTAAAATATTATACCGCAAAGTGTCTTAGAAATAAGTGTTCAAATGGTAGGAATTTAATCCAGAAAGCCGTCACTCGTAAGGAGACGATTGTTGATTTCTGGATTAAATTCCTACTATTCGAATACTTATTTCTAAGACACTTTACGGTATAATATTTTATCCCTTGTAATTATTGCTCGGTTTTAATTAGCGCTGATGATGACCTGAAGAAAAGGTCGAAACATTTTGCTCATATAACATACATATTCTTGTACTTTTGTCTTCTTATGTTTATATAAATTGTTACGCACGAGCGAGGCTTACATGCTCTTTTGTTGATTTATTTATTTATAATTTAAAATTCTTTTCTTATAATTTACTAATATTTATTCTCTTTTCAGGAATATTAATGCATATTTTTATAATATCGTTTCAAAGATTTTATTAATGATTGATTGATTATTGATCAAATATAGAAAAACAATTCAACAAAATTCTAAAATAATATTTATTTATAAATCTTAAGATAATTATTAAATTCGATTAAATCTGAGAAATCTTTATTAATTCATTAATTTATTAATTGTATTAATTAAACAATATGATTTATTAGAATATCTTCCTAAAATTAAAAAAAAAAGTTCCCTAAGAAGGGAACGTTTTATATTGCAAAAGTGATATCAAGAAACTAACGTTACTAGTCG
Source organism: Wasmannia auropunctata (assembly GCF_000956235.1). Classification (NCBI taxonomy): domain Eukaryota; kingdom Metazoa; phylum Arthropoda; class Insecta; order Hymenoptera; family Formicidae; genus Wasmannia; species Wasmannia auropunctata. The sequence goes on from NW_012048071.1 coordinate 787, forward strand.
AAATATTAAGTTATATGAAATAGGTATTCTAGATGATCAAATCTTGGGATCCTATGGATTCTGTATCCGACTTAGGCTAAAACATGTTTGGCCATTTTAACATAGACCCCAAAATATCTCGGAAACAATGCAGTTTTGAAAAAAAATGTTTCAAATAAAGTTGTAGGATTCGTAGGAAACCATTAAATGACGTACTTAGATTTTGGGTTCAAGATTCACTTTCGGCCCAATAAAACCCAGTTTGAGTTGTTCGATGGAAATGCTTATGTTTTACAGATTCGTATTCCAAAAAAACAAGGAATATTCTTGATAATTTTTTGCTAAACCTCCTCCAATAGATGTAAAACAACACTTAAAATTTTTATTTTGAAATCCATTCCGGCCAATGAATAAAGACAATACCAAAGGACAATTCGGTCAATGAAGATAATACTAAGGAACGATCTGGCCAATGAAGAAAAGATTTCAATTATCAGAAATAGATTTTCTTTATTTTTTTCCGTAGAATACGAATCTAAAACATAAGTATTTTCATTTAAAAAATCAACCTGGGCTTTATTAGACCCAAAGTGGGTGTCCTGGATTCAAAATCTATGTAAAACATTTGATGATCCCTTTCGAACCCTACAACTTTCATTTAAAACATTTTTTTTAATGCATTGTTTTTAAGATATTTTGGTGTCTATGTTAAAATGACCAAATATGTTTTGGCCTAAGTGGGATACAGAATCCATAGGATCCCAAGATTT
>NW_012048072.1:0-405 GCF_000956235.1 Wasmannia auropunctata
CGTGTGCTCTTAAATCTACGAATGTATTTTTCGAAACTTTAAGTTAATTTTAAACTTCAAAGCTTTGAAGCTTCGAAGGCATCTTAAATTTCGAAGCTTCGAATATTCGAAGTAAGTAAAAAGTAACAGCCTAACTTTATATTGCCTATTAATCATACAAATTCTTCGATCTGGAAAGATAAAATACCTGACGAGCCTTTTGTAAGTGTTCCCGTGAGAGTTTCCAACTCAATGATCTTGTTTTCTAGGACGCTCTGCCTTCTGGCAGAATCTTGTCTCTGTCTCTTCAAGGCCGCAAGTTCTTCCTCCACTGTTCTACGTGCTTCCAAGGCATCGGCATATTCCACTTTAATCGCGCCTAATTCCGTCTCCAGGTCCGCCAATTTCGCCAATGATTCTCTTTCT
>NW_012048073.1:0-315 GCF_000956235.1 Wasmannia auropunctata
AATTGATTCTTATAATACAAATTTATATATTTATACCTTGAAGGTGGATTATTTTTTATATCTTCAATTGCCTTATTCGTTGTTTCCATATTTCTGCAAGCTAGAATTACTCTAGCGCCTAAAAGCACACGTTATTTTTACAAAAGTATTAAGGTGGTTTTATCGAGCAAGTCCCAGTCAAAAGTTATTAGATGCCATATGACTAATAATTTAATAAAAACAAGCGTAATTCAATAATAACATTTTGCATAGACTGTACATATGCGATTGTGTAACGTTTATGTGACAACGTGACACTATCGAGTTGGCATTGAG
>NW_012048074.1:0-412 GCF_000956235.1 Wasmannia auropunctata
TTTATCAATATGTGAATAGCTGCTTCGTTCATCAATAAGTTTTTAGCACAATCTCTCACGCTCTTCAAACTACATAGATCCAGAAAATAAAACACAAGCTCACCAGCATTATTTTTGTATTCATCTTTGTTGACCCTAAAAATATACATATATAGTCACGAATCACAATATTATTTTTTTTTACATGCAAAAATTTAATTAAAATAAATGCAGTTCTATAAAAAGAGATGGAGAAAATTAAAGCAAATAGTAATTAAATTAATTGATTCTTATAATACAAATTTATATATTTATACCTTGAAGGTGGATTATTTTTTATATCTTCAATTGCCTTATTCGTTGTTTCCATATTTCTGCAAGCTAGAATTACTCTAGCGCCTAAAAGCACACGTTATTTTTACAAAAGTATTAA
>NW_012048075.1:0-394 GCF_000956235.1 Wasmannia auropunctata
TATCCCCTGTGTGCCTTGTCGACTCAGTTGTATGCTATACGAAGTTATTACGTCTCTGCTTCTTTGTTATTACTTGACGAAATATACGACGCGAAAACATATATTTCGCGTTCCTCGCACCATTCCTAAATGGACCTAGCAAGACTACTTAGTTTCTTGAATTTAACACCGCCCATACGGTTTATGTAAGAAATCGCTGTCGTATTATCAATCCTTAATAGAATATTGCAATTTCTGAGATCCCTAGCAAAACATTTTAGTCCGAAAAAAGCTGATAGTAATTCTAGGTAATTGATATGGTGTAATTTGTCTGAATTATCCCATTAGCCATGAGCTCTACCTGTGTCGCACGACACGCCCCAACCTGTACGAGAGGCGTCTGAAAAATATTCAA
>NW_012048076.1:0-466 GCF_000956235.1 Wasmannia auropunctata
TGTTTACAACAAGTACGTTCATGTGCTTACGATATTGCCAAAGCAACTAAGTTACTTGTCACGCAATTTCAAACGTAGATTCTCTCTCAATGTCTTTTAGAAAAAGAAGTGCCTTTATCTTTCTTATCGAGTCTATTAGATATATTTTTCTTTTCGGGTCTTAATTACATAGTTATTGCAATCTTTTATTTACTTTGCAATAATAATTCATTCGTTTATTGTCCTTTTGTTAAGTTTAATAAATATTGGAGCAGAATACTTTTATTGGATTATTTGATTACTAAAGTAAATTTTACTAAAGTAAAGAATTGAGTCGGAAAGTCCTGAATCATTTTTTTCTACAATGCTCAATGGAGCAGTAATTATGCAATAGTGGTCGTTTCAGAGTAATATTGTAGAAAAAAACTGATTTAGGACTTTTTGACTAGTTTTGATTAGTTTTTTTTACAAAGAATAACGCTATACA
>NW_012048077.1:0-985 GCF_000956235.1 Wasmannia auropunctata
AATTGCAATTTGTATACGCGAAACGGACTTTTCTCCGGCGAAAATAGATTGACCTTTGCTGCTTAAGTAACAACAGCGGTATAGAATAGCTCCGGCTGATATTAATAGAAGAAATAAATACTTGTTCCATACTGCTGGGCCGCACCCATAACAGGCACGTCAATTGACATGTATCCTCTGCGATCCGTTACAACATGAATTACGTAGAACGAGTGTAATTTCCGGTGCTTCGATGACGCGCATCATTGACCTCTTTGCAATTGAGCGCCCGGAAAACTGTGTCAGTTGGCTAATGCATTGTTATTATGTGAAAAACAGTCCATTTTGTATCAGTACTGCTTGATTACGCGCCCACCGTGCGTCAATAGAACGTCATAATACGACTATATATATATATATATATATATATATATATGTATATATATTTCTCTGTTATGCTATTCCTTTGGAAGGGTGAGTAAAGAATGTAAACTTACTAATATAATTGTACAAAGAATATAAATGATTAATTAAATATGTGATATAAGTACACAAGTAAATTGTCATATTTGAATTTTACATAGTTTGGTTTTCAACTGCATCCCTCCCGGAGAAATGTACTGTTCCATTTCTGCCAGTTAATCCACAATTGTCATCTACTAGAAACCAAGGAAGACAAAAATTAGCGAGATTCACGCCGAAGGAATTCACCACTCTTATCGTAGATTTACTGATCGAAGCGGATCGAAGACATACACTTGCTAATAATGCACTTCAAAGTAATATTATCAAATTAATAGCGCATTTATTTCACTCGGAGTGATTTTTTGAGTTATTTTACATCATATTTATTATACACTGTCTGTTATTCTTTAGATCCCGCGATATCTATGCTTCGCAAAGAGCAACTTGGTAAGCATGGATCCCAAGTGTCTGACGATGAACCTTTGTACGACAGTGTTGCATCTGACGACGACTATGCTGCTCTAACATCTACAGATAATAC
>NW_012048078.1:0-1745 GCF_000956235.1 Wasmannia auropunctata
ACGGCGAACACGTGGCAAGTCTCCCTGAAATTTCGGTCGCTCACGCAGGGATAGAATTTATTCGGGAGTTCTTATCCTTCGGGCGAGCGAAGCCCCTTCCCCCTCCCCCTCCTCCCGCGTGACTCTCCACCAAATTGTGTTTTTACGTTACGAACTTTTATCGCGAGCCCGGGAGTTCCGCGTTTCGTCGTCCGACGTGTATCCCAGACGTAACTAATGGCAGATCGTCGTATCGGGAGAGCCGTGCCAATCCTGAACGGGATACCGATAAAAATCCTATACGTTTATATCGACGTATCTCTCTCTCTCCGTGGAGTAGCTGGACGCGGGATATCGGATTTAGTACGGTCAACTTGTTTCTCTCTCGCCCTTCTTCTCCACTCTTCTCCGCTCCGTCCGGTTCGAAACTTATTCCTCCGAGCGGCATTTAATTGGAGACACGACCGAAAATTCGGACGGGGTCGCCATACCGGGGGAGAATGGGAAATCCGTCTCTATTACGGGGATTAAACTATAAAGGTGGCCAGCACCAACGCGCCATTATATCGAAGTTAATATAACCGGTGGATTCTTTAAGCCTGATAAAACGTGCAATTAACCGGCTATTATAAGCCGATCCGATATACCGCGCGCGCGCATATGAATTTTAATTAGCGTAGTTTCCTCTATGTAGGTCGAGGATTACATTAGATATCGAGAAAGAAAATTAATTTCTTTTTTCAGAGACTAACTTGTGAATTTTTTATATTTTAAGATTCGGCTATTTTTTACGACTGTTTTACGTTATTCGTTTTCCAGTGAAACCCAGACATTATTTGGGAGATGTATACGTTAAATTTTGAGTTGGCGTATCGCAGGTAATCCCGGACATCTTCGGACATGGCCGATCGTGACAGCCGGATGCTCTTGCATGTCTTCTTTCTAAGGCGTTAAGAGATTAACCATGCGCGTAGTAATACGATAAGCGCCAAATTTAATCCAACGAGAGCGACCTCCGCACGAATTACCGCGCCAACTAAAAGGAAAAAACGTACGCGCAGGCTGCCGACAATCGTTTGGATTTCGCAGCGAGAAAATTAGTTTTTCTTAATTGAACGAGGAGTATCCACGTTCGATCCCGCGTAATTGGAATCGTAAACCGTCGTCGTCCACCGATGAGAGGGAGGGAGAAAAAAGGGAAGGAAGAGAGAAAGAAACAGAGAGAGAGAGAGAGACGGAGAGACAGAGAAATCTCCTGGCCGAGCCTGTCACGCGTCGTGTTGTTTATTGTCATGTCGTCCGCCTCGGACGACATCGGCGGCGTCGTCGCCGAGGCTCGTCGGCACTTTGACGCGGCGCGACGACATGTCGCCTCGCGTGACACTTCGCACCTGCCTCTGCGTCGCGCTCTCGCGTGACTCCTTAATCAGGAATCTCCTCTCAATCCGGTTATTCGCGGTGCATTCGTATATGTCATCTCCATGAACTGCTTCTCAGCCAAGACGTTGTTTCATCCACAATTACGTTGGCAAGAGAAAAAATTTTTTTTGTTACTCGAGATCATTTTCTTTGCGTAATAAAATGACATAATATTATGTAAGTTGGTGAATATTTTACGCACAAAAAAGTTCTGAATTATTCCATTTTGTGAAATTAACGTTTTTTATATCGAGTTGTGTGTTGAGCGATATATCTGGAGACAGTTTTCCTGTGAAAGATGTCAAATTGGTTGTGACACGTTTGTGATATTTCATTGTAGTATTTTA
>NW_012048079.1:0-1576 GCF_000956235.1 Wasmannia auropunctata
TTTTTTTTTCCGTCTCATTGAAATCCATTTATTGGTACAAAGAAAATATTCTCGTTTTACGAATGGATGTTAAGAGCGGAAAATATAATTTTCGCCTTGGTAAAAATATTAATTTCTTATTACAATTAAATTTATTACATTTATTAATAAATTAATAAAAAATGATGCAACAAAAGAAAACCCACATATAAAGCCACGTGTAAAAAAAATACACTGATTATAACGTTGGAAAAATAATTGCTTTTTGCCACGGATAGCTCACGAAAAAGCTCATAAAATAATATTGAGATGAGAGTGGCTACCCAACGGCTATCTGTAATAATAGCCATTTAATAGCCGTCAGCCTCTGAATAATCGAACGGAAAGCGCAGCATCCGTGAGTGAACGCTATGGCAACAGTAGGATCCCAGAGGATCTGAAGAGAGGAAAACTGAGAGAGCGCGCCACAAAAGCCGTCCGAGTACGTCTTTGTTTACTCCAGGCTATCTCCGTTCGCGTTTTCGTCTTTTCTCCGATTCCCCTCGTTCACTTTCGGTTCCTCCTTTCGGCGCCTCTCTCTCTCTCTCTCTCTCTCTCTCTCTCTCTCTCTCTCTGTCATTCTGCTCACGTATAACCGAATTAACAACATTACCGCCTGCCTGCAGCTCTCTAATATGTACCAAGACGCTCCGGCAATAACAGAGAGGAAACTAAATTCGCGTGCGTATCCCGCGGAGAAAAAGCGTCTCTTCAGTTTTCCAAGTACAAAAAAAACCGTCTCTTCCTCGGTTTCAATAAAACTTGACGAGCGAGAATACTCGTCGTGTGTTAAATTAAACTGCGGGTGAGTTTAATAAAAGATGTAAGTCGCGATATAACTGACAGAAAATTCCGAGTCCTTTCCGAGAAATTCCAAACTGCGGCTTTATTGTGTGGGTGAATTTTATTTCAGATATTTTTCTACACTCACAACGTGCTCTGAACGAGACCGTGGAAATTTTCTCGTTTCTCCGACGTTAATAAAATACGCGGCTAAACGTACCCGACGTCTTGATGACATGTCGCCGTACGCTCGTATACGTGCATCCGCTCGTCATGATGCGAAGAGGTGCGAGCACCGGAAGGTTAAATATAATCATGATTTCTACACGTGAATTAAGAAAAATCGCCCTTGTTAGCCGGTGAGAAATTGAAAAGTGCGCACGCAAGGCGTCCCGAGAGGCCGCTTAAAAACAATAGCCAGAATCTTTCGTTTCGCGAGACCATGGGACTCCGCTAAACAATAACTAACGTTATAATTCTTGGAATACCATAAACGTGTTAATGGTATTCCAAGAGTTATTCACCTGCGCCACTTACAGGCTTATTAATCACAAGTTGCAAGCGCTAATCAATTACGAGTAGGACTTTAGGAGTTAATAACTAATAATAACGGCTAATAGAGCTAATAACGTGCCGCGAGGAAAAAAAACCTTGCACGGCTCGCGAGCAATCGGTCCAATGTTGAAAATTAAGTTGTGAACATTAGCAATAATAATAATTATTATATTTGTAATTTACGAGTCCACAAAACATTTATCTGTTGTAACATCGCATG
>NW_012048080.1:0-313 GCF_000956235.1 Wasmannia auropunctata
CGAAGCGAGTTTCGTCATACGACCACCGCCGGTGGATAGCGATACCGTTCGCTGGCTGGAAAACGCCTTTCGTGAAATCCATGCGTACGCTACAAACTCCCGCAATCCGGACGATTACGTAGGGATAACTTTCGATTCAGCGGAATTAAAAGATATATGGAGGTAAGATATTTGATAAATAATATGGATATTAATTTGCAATTCAAATATTGAAATATATTTTGTAAAAAATATGAAAATGATGTCGCAAATTATCATGATTATCATACGATATTAATCCTATAAGATACATAAAGATATAGAGATGAGTAAA
>NW_012048081.1:0-461 GCF_000956235.1 Wasmannia auropunctata
TTTTCACAAAGTTATTACAGTTTAAATATCGACGATTTTTCAGCTTCATTATTCAATTTTTTCAAAATTTAATGAGCTTTTAATAGCAAAATTCAAGAATCACCTATTCTATCCTCCACAGGAGAGTGTAACGTTGCAAAGATGACAAATCGTAACAAAATTTTTTAATAAGCATTTTATAGCTTAAAGTCTCTACTTTTTATATCGATCTTACTGATCTTTTACGGAGCATTACAAATATAAATAAAGATGCGACAAAATTTGTTACGAATTTTGCAAGATTTCTCGACGCGAATTAAAATTGCACATAAATGCAGTTTACAGCATTCGAAAGAGTGAATCTTTACCTTTAATTTGCGTACTCGTTGAGCATTTTGCGATTTTTTTTCACCGAGTTATTCAATGTTGAAGCATAAGATCATTTTTACTTCAATGTTGAATAACCTGTCTCTTATACACAT
>NW_012048082.1:0-435 GCF_000956235.1 Wasmannia auropunctata
TAGTGTAAAATCATCATTGAGGAAAATTAATTCTGGAAATCAAAAGGCTTCGCCCTTTAAAAATGAGTTCAGGAAGATTGTTTTACGATTATTTTTTCACAAAGTTATTACAGTTTAAATATCGACGATTTTTCAGCTTCATTATTCAATTTTTTCAAAATTTAATGAGCTTTTAATAGCAAAATTCAAGAATCACCTATTCTATCCTCCACAGGAGAGTGTAACGTTGCAAAGATGACAAATCGTAACAAAATTTTTTAATAAGCATTTTATAGCTTAAAGTCTCTACTTTTTATATCGATCTTATTGATCTTTTACGGAGCATTACGAATACAAATAAAGATGCGACAAAATTTGTTACGAATTTTGCAAGATTCCCCGACGCAAATTAAAAATCGCACATAAATGCAGTTTACAGCATTCGAAAGCGTGAAA
>NW_012048083.1:0-428 GCF_000956235.1 Wasmannia auropunctata
AGCATTGTGCGATTTTTTTTTCACCGAGTTATTCAACATTGAAGTAAAAATGATCCTATGCTTCAACATTAAATAACCCGGTGAAAAAAAATCGCAAAATGCTCAACGAGTACGCAAATTAAAGGTAAAGATTCACTCTTTCGAATGCTGTAAACTGCATTTATGTGCGATTTTTAATTCGCGTCGAGGAATCTTGCAAAATTCGTAACAAATTTTGTCGCATCTTTATTTGTATTCGTAATGCTCCGTAAGAAATCAGTAGGATCGATAAAAAGTAGACTTTAAGCTATAAAATGTTTATTAAAAAATTTCAGTCTATTGTAGTTTAAGTGGCAAGAAAAGATTTGCAACTTCGTAAATTCGTTCACTTTGCAAAATTTTCAATGTTTAAGTCATCTTTTTTTTCCATACCTCGTTTCTAGTGTAAA
>NW_012048084.1:0-476 GCF_000956235.1 Wasmannia auropunctata
TGTATATTTAATCTTTTTAATTTACATAAAATATTTATATTAATAATTAATGTAACTAACTATTAATAAATAATGTATTGTTAGCATGAATTGCATGTATTATATTTCCATGAGTTTACATATAAAAAAACGGGCGCGCCAAGTATGCTGCTGCTGGAGATTTCTTCCTATCTTTGATTTTTCTGTCACGTAATTTGCTACTTGTTATCGAAATCCCTTTTAATTCTGCGGTCCTCATTACGCTATCTATTGCATTTCTGTTTTATTTTTACGTATACATTGAAAATATACAACTTGGATTTTATTGTTTAAATTTAATAGAATATTTTTGTCGATATATTTTTTTTTTTTTAGTTTTTAATTCAATTACAATAAATATACTTGAAATAATATTTTGATTTCACTTCTTTTTGGTAGTATTATATTTTTAATTTATTAAATTACATTTTTTTAAGATCGGAAGAGCACACGTCTGA
>NW_012048085.1:0-399 GCF_000956235.1 Wasmannia auropunctata
TTATTCGTTGATACATATTATTTTAAAGTTATTAGTGAATATATGTATATTTAATCTTTTTAATTTACATAAAATATTTATATTAATAATTAATGTAACTAACTATTAATAAATAATGTATTGTTAGCATGAATTGCATGTATTATATTTCCATGAGTTTACATATAAAAAACGGGCGCGCCAAGTATGCTGCTGCTGGAGATTTTTTCCTATCTTTGATTTTTCTGTCACGTAATTTGCTACTTGTTATCGAAATCCCTTTTTAATTCTGCGGTCCTCATTACGCTATCTATTGCATTTCTGTTTTATTTTTACGTATACATTGAAAATAATACAACTTGGATTTTATTTGTTTAATTTGATAGAATATTTTTTTCGATATATTTTTTTTTTTTAGTT
>NW_012048086.1:0-458 GCF_000956235.1 Wasmannia auropunctata
ATATATATGTATATATGTATTATTATTATTACTGCTATTATCTTAAATAAAATTTAAAGGCATTATAAGATTATTCGTTGATACATATTATTTTAAAGTTATTAGTGAATATATGTATATTTAATCTTTTTAATTTACATAAAATATTTATATTAATAATTAATGTAACTAACTATTAATAAATAATGTATTGTTAGCATGAATTGCATGTATTATATTTCCATGAGTTTACATATAAAAAACGGGCGCGCCAAGTATGCTGCTGCTGGAGATTTCTTCCTATCTTTGATTTTTCTGTCACGTAATTTGCTACTTGTTATCGAAATCCCTTTTTAATTTCTGCGGTCCTCATTACGCTATCTATTGCATTTCTTGTTTTTATTTTTTACGTATACATTGAAAATAATACAACTTGGATTTTATTTGTTTAATTTAATCGAATATTTTTTTCGATAATA
>NW_012048087.1:0-419 GCF_000956235.1 Wasmannia auropunctata
ATTCTGTAATAATATTTACATAGAGATATTATAAGAAGCACCAAGATAATTCCCTCAATCTATTGTGTTAAGCTTATAGAGTCGTAATATATATGCATATATATGTATATATATATTATTATTGTTACTGCTATTATCTTAAATAAAATTTAAAGGCATTATAAGATTATTCGTTGATACATATTATTTTAAAGTTATTAGTGAATATATGTATATTTAATCTTTTTAATTTACATAAAATATTTATATTAATAATTAATGTAACTAACTATTAATAAATAATGTATTGTTAGCATGAATTGCATGTATTATATTTCCATGAGTTTACATATAAAAAACGGGCGCGCCAAGTATGCTGCTGCTGGAGATTTCTTCCTATCTTTGATTTTTCTGTCACGTAATTTGCTACTTGTTATCGA
>NW_012048088.1:0-627 GCF_000956235.1 Wasmannia auropunctata
CAGCCCTCGACGTGCGCCGGGCCCGTCAAAGCGCTCGCGAACACCGGAGCGCTTCCGGGACCTCCGGGCCAAGCGGCGGAAATCAGCGCTGCCCAAGATCCGGTCCATTACGGCGGTGCAGTGCAACCCGGTTACAGCGTCCCGGCTGAGGGAACTGTTCGGCGAGGAAGAGGAGAGCTCCCCCACCGAGGAATAAAGCGACACCGGCGCTAGGCTCTTCGCACCTTTCGGCGCGGGCACCTTCGGGTGCCACACCGACTTACTTCCTATCTCCTCCCTGGAGTCAATCCATTTCAACCAAAGATTACACTGACATTCCTACCCTTGTATATATATCCTAACAATATATTCCAAGCTGTTATACCTATACGGAGTCATTTGTGGATTACCCTTCATTGCGCTCCTTCTCCTGATCCATCATTACCACTTACATCCACAGTATCATCCGTATCATAGAATAGTTGATAAAAGTAATTGAAATTAATTTAAATATACTAAGTTTGCAATATAAATTCTACTTATAAACTTTTTATAACAATAATGTTATAAACTAAAGGACAATAATATTATATTAAATAATAACTTGTGATATTACTGTAAATATCATGTTAGTAACAAAATTCAAAA
>NW_012048089.1:0-383 GCF_000956235.1 Wasmannia auropunctata
TCAAACTGTGGCAAGACAAACGTATTGATAAGCTTGTTGGAGAGTCCGCACGGTGTACGCTTCGAGAACGTGTACGTGTACTCGTAATCATTGCAACAACCGAAATATCAATACTTGGAAAAGATATTGAGCTCGATAGACGAAATTGGCTATTATACATTCTCCAATAATAGCGACATCATCCCACCAAACGAAGCGCTTCCGAATTCCATCTTTATCTTTGATGACGTGGCATGCGACAAGCAAGATGCGATAAGAGAATACTTTGCAATGGGTCGACACGCGGACGTTGACAGTTTCTATCTCTGTCAGACTTATGCAAAGATACCGAAGCATCTTATACGCGACAACTCGAATTTTTTGATCCTGTTCAAACAGGATGA
>NW_012048090.1:0-485 GCF_000956235.1 Wasmannia auropunctata
TATAAGTTCTTTTTCTGCCGTTTAAAAATGACAGCGTGACAACTGAATTGACTGGCGAACTTTGAGTGACTCTTGTCGCCCGGAGAATCCATATATATATACCTGGGATCCTGGTCAGCCTCCTTTGATTTTCGGGAGCCGCCGGATCCGGAAAAGGGGTTATCGGAGTGACCCCTCTTTGATCCGCAGTCGCCGATTTTTGTGCGGCGTTGGCGACCGATAGATAAGATCTTCGCCTAATTTGGCGTGTGCCAAATTAATTACTGAATCTTATCTTTTGGGGACCGGAAAGGTCTCCTTCCCAAAACTTGCACGCGAAACCAGGCGGCGATTGTCTCTATTTGGTAGGCAAATCGGGTTTATCGGCAGCAGATTGTGCTAATTGAAAGCTCTCGCTCATCCGTTTCTTAGAACGCAGGAAGTCTTAAAACTAATATTTAATTAAATTATTGCCCCTGATATCGCTCGTCGCTTCCGGCGGCTAA
>NW_012048091.1:0-752 GCF_000956235.1 Wasmannia auropunctata
GGAGGCGAGTTAGCCGGAGGATGGCTGGTGACACTGGGTCAGCAGGCTCCTGGTTGTCCGGTCTCACTGTCGGGTCCTCCAAGGAGTTTAACCACTCCTGGTAGGCCTGGTCAAGAAGCCTCCGTGCTTCTTGTCTTCGGCTACGCCGGGTTGATCGCGAGGGGCGGGACCGCGGTGGCACATTTGAATTTTGCTTGCGACACACTGAGAACGAGATCGGTCTAAGACAAGTCGACTAATTTAGTTGTTCCCGGTTAAAAAAATAAAGACATGATGACTTACTACTTGCTGTGACTTGAAAAACCGAGCTGGGGAGCCTGGCAGGAGCTCACGCTGAGTAAGCGCTGGGGTCTCGTAGGCCGGTTGCACGGAGCTTCTCCAGGAGGGTTCTCGGGCACTCGATTTTCACCCGCGCACAAAGTATAAGTTCTTTTTCTGCCGTTTAAAAATGACAGCGTGACAACTGAATTGACTGGCGAACTTTGAGTGACTCTTGTCGCCCGGAGAATCCATATATATATACCTGGGATCCTGGTCAGCCTCCTTTGATTTTCGGGAGCCGCCGGATCCGGAAAAGGGGTTATCGGAGTGACCCCTCTTTGATCCGCAGTCGCCGATTTTTGTGCGGCGTTGGCGACCGATAGATAAGATCTTCGCCTAATTTGGCGTGTGCCAAATTAATTACTGAATCTTATCTTTTGGGGACCGGAAAGGTCTCCTTCCCAAAACTTGCACGCGAAACCAGGCGGCGA
>NW_012048093.1:0-735 GCF_000956235.1 Wasmannia auropunctata
ATATATATATATATATATTTTGTGATTATTATGTAATATAAAAAAATGTTCAAATATAGTGAAGTAGTTGCCCATGAGAGCCGACATGGGTGTTGGTGTGTGAAATAATTAATAATATTGTAACAATAATTCTTATTGTTACAATATCCAACCACACACGATCTGCGCGCCGTACGGTTTGTCGGTCTTGAAACACAGCTCTTTACATGAAGCCGGAAACTTGTAACTAATTATAAATTGCCGAGCAATTTAATATCTTTCGATGCTAACATCTAAAAGGTTACCCTTCCCTCGAACCTGTAAAGAAATTTATTGCGAACAATATTACCTCAGCCGGGAATCTTATAGATGCATATATAACATCGAAAGATATTAAATTGCTCGTCAATTTAAGGCGATACTGGAAGGTGGTAAAAATTTACACGAGATCGATAAAACAGACTGTTCAGTGTCAGTGGTATCTTTAAGAGGATGCTAAAGCCGTCTGTTTTATCGACAAAAATACCATTTTTGTTGGATACAAAATTTGATGGATACTTCATATTAATCGCATAGAATAAAATTTCCTTTTCTACGACTAAAACACACATGCTAATGCATCTGGCTCTGGTGTGTTTTGTACCAAAAACAGGAAAAAATTAAGAAATTACAGATTTCGTTATCTATTTTAACCTCAACATAGCGACTAATGCTATCAATTTACCAAAACGTTTACTTCGTGAAAAAGTTAGGCAA
>NW_012048094.1:0-351 GCF_000956235.1 Wasmannia auropunctata
AACCAAAAGGATAAGAAGTATCAAAAAATTTCATGCCTTTACGGATTCCGGACTCGAGGAAGACGAATTTACGGAATGTATTCATAATTTAGTTGATTGTAAAGAGGCGTATGAAGATTATTACATCTAAGGAATTATTAAATTTATGAATGGGATATTATAATTTTAATAATTCTAATATTTATTATATATATATATATATATATATATATATTTTTGTGATTATTATGTAATATAAAAAAATGTTCAAATATAGTGAAGTAGTTGCCCATGAGAGCCGACATGGGTGTTGGTGTGTGAAATAATTAATAATATTGTAACAATAATTCTTATTGTTACAATATCCAACCA
>NW_012048095.1:0-336 GCF_000956235.1 Wasmannia auropunctata
CCACAGCTCAGGATTGGGGGTGGTTTTTTATAGAGGTCCACATCCTCGCGGCCCGGGCGGTGAAGCCAAGGCCCCCGGTCCCCAGAGACATGACCGTAGGGTTCCGGTGTGAGCGGCCCGGGAGAACACCTCCCGGGACAGGGACGCCGTTAGCCCCCGAGGCCTCCTGCGGCCTCGGGGGAGCCCCTCTGCCACGGCAAGGCCGCGTCCATGAGAGGGGATGAGAGGGGAACCTAACCTAACCTAACCTAACCTAACCTAACCTAACCTAACCTAACCTAACCTAACCTAACCTAACCTAACCTAACCTAACCTAACCTAACCTTTTTTTTTTTA
>NW_012048096.1:0-483 GCF_000956235.1 Wasmannia auropunctata
TTTGATAGATTGAAATTCTTATATTTATTCCTGTTTTTAATATTGCTTCCATTGTGTTTACGGCCTTTATATATGCATACATAGATTCTCGTCCCCCCTTACGAAGGTTTTAGTTCGCACTTCACCACCAGATGGCAATGTTTTATCTTTTGTTGCCCAGCTAAACTACGGAGCTTTCACTTCTCTTAGGTATATGTTCTGTGGCGAGCAGGACGTTCGGGGCCGACGGAACCGAAGTTGGACCGCTTGTACGACCGCGACGGTGTTGAGCGAACCAGGGGTGGAGCTAGACGGAGGTTGAGCAGTGATTACAGTGGCAGCCGCTTCAGAGCTGGGCTCCTCTTGAAGGCCTTCACACATAAAATCCCGTAAGACCGTAAGACGTAAGCGTAAGAAAATCGACCAATCTCAATTTAGTATTAGGTTCGTCCGTAACCCCTCCACTCAATTGGGATTGGTCGATTTTCTTATGCTTACGTCTTA
>NW_012048097.1:0-457 GCF_000956235.1 Wasmannia auropunctata
GACGGGGACTCGGAGTCGAACGTGGAGTCTCGCAAGTAGCGCCTCCCCGCTCTTCGCCCCATGTGCACTCGCCACGGTTCACCCTCGTCCCCCTCGTTGTCCGATGGTGATGGCCGCGCCGCGCCATGCTGCTGCCCCCGCTCAGGCACCGGTGTCGTTGGTCTTGGTCGTGGTAGCGGGGGCGTCCTCTTAAGGCCGCCTCTCACGGGTGGTGGTGATAATGTGGCCGCCGCGCACGGTGACACCACTCCGATGCCCGGGAGTGGCGGGAGGCACGGTGGAGAGTGCCTCACCGATTGGCGGGAGCCAGTGGACATCACTGGACTCCCGCACATTGTCGTGGTCACCGTGCAGGTCGTCAGTGTTGCCGGTAACGACGTCGCGGGCGAGACGGATGTACGTGTCTCGCATGGGCCCCCCGTTGGAGTACCACTCAGTGGCAGGCTGGGGGGCCTCG
>NW_012048098.1:0-455 GCF_000956235.1 Wasmannia auropunctata
TGGGGTCGTCACGATGGGTGGAGCCGTTTCCTTTCTACTATTATTATTATTGTCGTCAGTTATGACGACTTCGCGTGGGCTGGCGTTAACGCGAATATTCGCCGACGCTGTTGGCGACGCACTCGCCGGCGCACGCGACCGCGCAATCGACGGGGACTCGGAGTCGAACGTGGAGTCTCGCAAGTAGCGCCTCCCCGCTCTTCGCCCCATGTGCACTCGCCACGGTTCACCCTCGTCCCCCTCGTTGTCCGATGGTGATGGCCGCGCCGCGCCATGCTGCTGCCCCCGCTCAGGCACCGGTGTCGTTGGTCTTGGTCGTGGTAGCGGGGGCGTCCTCTTAAGGCCGCCTCTCACGGGTGGTGGTGATAATGTGGCCGCCGCGCACGGTGACACCACTCCGATGCCCGGGAGTGGCGGGAGGCACGGTGGAGAGTGCCTCACCGATTGGCGGGAGC
>NW_012048099.1:0-405 GCF_000956235.1 Wasmannia auropunctata
TGTCGTTGAATCTTAAACTTCGCTGTCGATCCAAACTCTCAAAAGGTGTTAATTTCTGCAACTCTGTTCCACAGCCGAACGGAAAGACTCAGGATCGTGCAACAGATATCCAAGCTCATTGTAAAACAAATCGAAATTTTACAGTCCAAAGATAAAACCAGCGTACAATACGGAGTAAAAAATCGACAGTCGCAAGTATAAAAAGTATAAATAAATAAATTAAAAGACTATTAAATAATTATATAAATAAATTAAATTAGGATAATCTGGCCAAAGCACGTCAAGTCATTATGGAATTAAGTTATTTAGTTTGTGTCAATTTTTTGCTTCATATTATACACTGGTTTTATCTACAAGTATAAAAAGTATAAATAAATTAAAAACACTTAAATAATTATATACATA
>NW_012048100.1:0-721 GCF_000956235.1 Wasmannia auropunctata
GAAAGCGGAAGCATTGGGTAAATTATGGAAGGCTAGGAACAGAGAATAAAAAGGAGAAAAGAGAGAGAGAAAGAAATGAGGGATGATGAGGAGGCGGAAAAAATGTAAAATAACTGTGATGTAAAAACTGTGATGTTAATGTTAATGTTAATGTAAATGTAACGGTTAAGCGTACCATGGTATTTATAATTGTAACTAGGTGTAAGGTCAAGTTAAGAGAGGAACAGTACAAAGGAGATAAACTAGGTTAAGGTATAGGTTAAGGTATAGGCTTAAGGTATGGATGGATGAATGCGGATAAGAATTTGTGTAAACCAAGTCCCTTCCTGGCATATGTAAAAATGCTGAAGTAAATAAATTCTATTCATTATGTATTAAAGATGCAATACATTATGTTTTATAAACGTTTCGGCTCCATTCGATTCATCCTCAGTGTAATAACAATTGTAAGTAACATCTCAGCTCATTAATTCCGTGTCGTTGAATCTTAAACTTCGCTGTCGATCCAAACTCTCAAAGGTGTTAATTTCTGCAACTCTGTTCCACAGCCGAACGGAAAGACTCAGGATCGTGCAACAGATATCCAAGCTCATTGTAAAACAAATCGAAATTTTACAGTCCAAAGATAAAACCAGCGTACAATACGGAGTAAAAAATCGACAGTCGCAAGTATAAAAAGTATAAATAAATAAATTAAAAGACTATTAAATAATTATATAAA
>NW_012048101.1:0-346 GCF_000956235.1 Wasmannia auropunctata
TTATACACACACACGTACACACACACGCGCGCGTCGCCTAACCGAATCGGACTCCTCAAGTCCACGAGATAAACGCCTCGGGATTTTTCGGTAGATTAGAACGAGAAAAGAAGAGTCCGATTAAAAAAATTAACGTCTAAAAAGAAATAAATGCCCTTGCAGGATGACCTTATGGGCATACTCCGTAATGGGGCAACCAATAGACACACCGTATTTCTTGGAGAAATTCACGTCCAGCCCGGGGATTTACTTCGAAAAAACGGGGAGATGCACCCGTCAAGGGTCATTGGAAGCTGGCAATAAAAATGGACACCCAGCCAATAAGCCGACAGGATAAAACAACTAC
>NW_012048102.1:0-428 GCF_000956235.1 Wasmannia auropunctata
ATGGCAAGCGAACTAAGTCCACAGGTGAAATAGTGCCGCAACAGGCGCAATTAAAATATGCAGCCTAAGCACGACACCACGAAAATGAGAATGATAAAGTTGTACGCATTAAATTATACACACACACGTACACACACACGCGCGCGTCGCCTAACCGAATCGGACTCCGCAAGTCCACGAGATAAACGCCTCGAGATTCTCGGTAGATTCGAACGAGAAAAGAAGAGTCCGATTAAAAAAAAATTAACGTCTAAAAGGAAATAAATGCCCTTGCAGGATGACCTTATGGGCATACTCCGTAATGGGGCAACCAATAGACACACCGTATTTCTTGGAGAAATTTACGTCCAGCCCGGGGATTTACTTCGAAAAAACGGGGAGGATGCACCCCGTCAAGGGTCATTGGAAGCTGGCAATAAAAATGGACA
>NW_012048103.1:0-414 GCF_000956235.1 Wasmannia auropunctata
ATTTGAAACATTATCAGCAGCATATAGCCTTAAAGTACTACAATGTTTTTTAGCATTTGAAACATATAATTTGTCGTTTGACATGAGAACCAAATGTTTTTTATCAATCTTCATTGATAAACATGTTTCTCCTCTGGTTTTTAAAGCGGACTTAAAGACACAAAGGGCATTAACCGAAACCGCTGAAAGTTTGTTACGATTTTTGGTTTTTATATTTGTTAAGTCGGAAAATGTTCGTTCCGGGTCGGCATTTGAATTCGGAAGTGTTCGAATAGTATTTACAATATTTTTTAAATGTGGATATTTAGCAATATTATTTTGATGCTGACGTTGTAAAATGTCTTTCCACATATAATCAAAATTTAATTTAGAAAGATATTCTTTTTCTTGTTTGGTAAAATCTAATGGCAATGT
>NW_012048104.1:0-626 GCF_000956235.1 Wasmannia auropunctata
TCTATAAATAAATTTAAATATTAAAATAGATACAATATTAAAACATTAATTTTGAAATCTTGTAAAAATAATTTATTACATTTCCTACAATGTTTGTTATTTTTAAGCATTATAAAAAAGATTAATGTCTGACAATATACTTTGCACGTTTTTTAACGTGGTGTCAGTCTGACAATATACTTTGCACGGTTTTCAACGTGGTGTCAGTTTGACAATATACTTTGCACGTTTTTTAACGTTGTGTCAGTTTGACAATATACTTTGCACGTTTTTCAACGTGGTGTCAGTCTGACAATATACTTTGCACGTTTTTTAACGTGGTGTCAGTCTGACAATATACTTTGCACGTTTTTTAACGTGATGTCCTTTCGATGACATTTTAATTTATTCTTTAATCTCTCCACGAGGGACCAGCGAGATTTGAAACATTATCAGCAGCATATAGCCTTAAAGTACTACAATGTTTTTTAGCATTAGAAACATATAATTTGTCGTTAGACATGAGAGCCAAATGTTTTTTATCAATCTTCATTGATAAACATGTTTCTCCTCTGGTTTTTAAAGCGGACTTAAAGACACAAAGGGCATTAACCGAAGCCGCTGAAAGTTTGTTACGATTTTTGGTT
>NW_012048105.1:0-411 GCF_000956235.1 Wasmannia auropunctata
CGGCTATAAAGAATATAAATGAAATCGCTAACAGTCTCAAATATATAAACGCTTTTACGGAACCACCAATCGATCCGATACCGCCGATCAGATACAGCTGATCTGTTGAACCGATACCACCGATCTGTCGAACTGATACAGCTGATCTGTCGAACCGCCTGTCTGTCCAATCGAACAGCCTGTCAAACTACCTGTCTGTTCTATCAAACAGCTATTAGTTTAACTACATAGAAAATCATATTCTTCCGCGACCTTCATTAGTTGGATATATTATATGGGTCAAGATAAAAAATGACCGTGTCAGCATTCGCCGCATCTCAATGCCATGGCAAAGTCACGAAGACGCGTAATATGAAACCATCATCATACAACCAATCGAACCGATATCCCGTTCTATCAAACTGATACCAC
>NW_012048106.1:0-883 GCF_000956235.1 Wasmannia auropunctata
AGTTTTTTTCTAAGATGTAGGAAAACTGAAAGTATATAAAAAATATTTTTTCAGATTTTTCGACTCTCTCCCCGATTGTTAAAAAAATTGTTGAAAAGTTTATTGTTAAATAAACAATGGAAAAGAAAACATTTTTGAAATCTTCATTTTTTTCTCGTAAACTAGAACATTTTTCGCGTATTTTGAAAAAAAAAGCAGTCAGCTAGCATTATTATTAACAGAGCTATAAATTTTTGAAAAATAAAGCAGTCTAATTTTTAATTGTTTATATCTCGATTAATTTTGCAATAAGAAAAAAATCCTTTGGCACAAAATTCTATCTCCCAAAGTACTACCTTTGTGCAAAATTAGAAAAATTTCTGAGAGATGACTGATCCGCTTCACGTGGAATGGCCCATATATATACAGGGTGTCCCAGAAAGGTCGTATGTCCTTTCACTGGCAGATTCTAGAGAGCATTCTAAGACGAAAACTCTTATATGAAAATGTCGAGGCTATAATACTTTTCAAATTATAACCGATTAAAGTTATCCTATTACGTCTGAAATTCGCGCGCTCAGGCATGGTACATTGCGCGCCCGATTGCGAGGTGCCCTTGTCCATTGACGTACATTTAAATATTGACATAATTGATGCGCTTATCGCAAAAATATCTAATTATCGAAATTGAGTTTCTTATTTGAAAACATTAATGATTTTATAAGTTAATAACGTTTTAAGTTTAAAAATCGAATTTTGACAGTTAGGTTACTTTTGCTGTAGGCGTCTCAATTTTTATACAATGACAAAGAGATCGCTTTTAAGTTTTGTCTTGTTTATTTGTGATTATTTTTATTATCAGTATAATATTACAAAATATCAATGAATAAAAGAAATAATATTA
>NW_012048107.1:0-686 GCF_000956235.1 Wasmannia auropunctata
TTATTTTGAGTTACGTGTGAGTTCCATTACATTTTTAAGTAATTGTTATGTATTATATATGTAACAAAGAAATATATCTTTGTTCTTCTAAAGTGCCCTCAAAATTATATTGCATTTACATATCATCTCTGTAACTATGAAATATATCATTGTTCTTTCCATGTGCTCCCTTAGTTATATTACAGTTACGTATTGGTTTGCTGGGTTATTAAAATAATGTTGCAAATCTATATTTGAACAATGTTTCTGAAGCATTGCATTGCAATAAGCAATGTTGCAACTTTGCTGCAATATTGCTGCAAACTTCTGTGCTGTATAGGACGCTGAGAGTCGACAGATTTTCCCCACATCAAGAACTAAAAAATTTTTTTTCTCGAAAACGAGGCAAAACACGTTCTTGAGGTTTTTTTCTAAGATGTAGGAAAACTGAAAGTATATAAAAAATATTTTTTCAGATTTTTCGACTCTCTCCCCGATTGTTAAAAAAATTGTTGAAAAGTTTATTGTTAAATAAACAATGGAAAAGAAAACATTTTTGAAATCTTCATTTTTTTCTCGTAAACTAGAACATTTTTCGCGTATTTTGAAAAAAAAAGCAGTCAGCTAGCATTATTATTAACAGAGCTATAAATTTTTGAAAAATAAGCAGTCTAATTTTTAATTGTTTATATCTCGATTAATTTTGC
>NW_012048108.1:0-301 GCF_000956235.1 Wasmannia auropunctata
TATTTCAATGCGAATATCGTCGAAACTAGGAGAGATAGAAAAAAATGTTCCGAATAAAAGTTGAATGGCTTTAAGAGTACTTTATAATTATAATTAAAAATTTTTTAATACTTAATGTTTTGTTTACCCCCACCACCAAATATTTTTTTTGAATTTTTTGAATTATTTTTTTTACCAAATTAAAGGTTATTTTAATACAAATTCAACCATGTGTAACAAAGTTGTTTTCCGAAGTATCATTTTCGAGAAATAATTATAAACGCCTCTATACGAGATCGGAAGAGCACACGTCTGAACTCCA
>NW_012048109.1:0-613 GCF_000956235.1 Wasmannia auropunctata
AGCCATCTTCAGTGGGTAAAAATACAAAAAATTTTTATTACTTCTACTTTACATTAGCGCTTTGTTCTTTCCGCTCGTACGAAGGTCGCTTCTCGCTCGTTGTGAGATCGTTCGTTGGAAAATCGCAATCATGTGATCCCATCCTCCGATGACAATTAAACGGATCGTATTGGAGGAAAAACATATTACATCTTGAGTCAATGTATAAAAACCGCGATGTCTGGCGGAACGTTAGTCAGCTGAGTGACAAGCACAAAAATGGCTTTTTGTGCTTGGAAAATCGCAATCATGTGATCCCATTCTCCGATGACAATTAAACGGATCGTATCGGAGGAAAAACATATTACATCTTGAGTCAATGTATAAAAACTGCGATGTCTGGCAGAACGTTAGTCAGCTGAGTGACAAGCACAAAAATGGCTTTTTGTGCTTGTCACTCAGCTGACTAACGTTCCGCCAGACATCGCAGTTTTTATACATTGACTCAAGATGTAATATATTTTTCCTCCGATACGATTCGTTAAATTGTCACATGAAGATAGGATCACTTGACACTGCGATTTTCCAACGAACGATCTCACAGCGAGCGATAAGCGACCTTAGTGCAAGCGAA
>NW_012048110.1:0-314 GCF_000956235.1 Wasmannia auropunctata
CCGACTGCCGAGGTATTATTGGCTACTACATAGAAATATCACACGAAACTACTGGAAATATTATTGGAAATCACATAGACGTATTACTGACAATTACACAGAAGTATTACTGCTGTGTGATTTTTTCGCACTACTGCCGAAATGTATTACTGCCTAAATATTATTGCCACTAATATTTAGGCAGTAATATTTGAATATAGATATGCGCTGTAATGTCGAGAAATAAATAATTGAAAAAAAAATTTATTTTTTAAAAATTTTATTGTTATATGTTATTTTTAGAATGTAATTTGTGAGCTATTCCGCATTTTATT
>NW_012048111.1:0-1294 GCF_000956235.1 Wasmannia auropunctata
TTATTAATAAATAAAATAATGCGCTATAAGCCAGAGCAGTGTTATTTAATTGTCAATATAATAAGATTCGTTAAAATGCAATTATACAATAGATGTACTCAACAGATATATCGCTATTTATATTATATTATAAATTATTATATTATAAATTAATAAACTTCAATATGAATTGCTGCAAAATTCCTTTTCATATGCAACAATTAATGCGATGGAAACGATTCTGAAAAATTCGAATCACGTGACATTTTGCTGCTGCTGTGTGCTGCATATGAAAAGGCACCTCTACAGAAAGATTATGATTTCTTCGATTTTCTGTACAAAGACCTTTTTCACTAGACTATTTAATTGGCAATCTTAATTATAAAGT
The DNA here is from genome assembly GCF_000956235.1 of Wasmannia auropunctata. Taxonomy (NCBI): domain Eukaryota; kingdom Metazoa; phylum Arthropoda; class Insecta; order Hymenoptera; family Formicidae; genus Wasmannia; species Wasmannia auropunctata. The sequence continues at coordinate 368 of NW_012048111.1, forward strand.
TGTTAATGTAATTGTAAAATTCTTAAAACTTGCTCAAGATACTTTGGATATTAAACTTTAACAAATATTGTTATGTCTGACAACGTAGTTTTGAAATTGATTTCTGAGCTTTGAAAAAGGGTGTCTCCCTTCTTTAGGTTTCCTCATAAGTCCGCATTGGATATTGGAATCAGCATGGGATCTACATATATTTTATGTGGAATTACTTATTCATGGTGACAATTAACCGAGGCAATCACATTATATCCTGCCTTATGGAGTGTGGAGGATGTTCATCGAGAGACGTATGGACATTGAACAATTTCTGCAATCAAGCGTTCCGCCCTCACTACGAATTCAAGACCTGGTTGTAGATCTCGTAAAAATACGTAATGAAAATATTGCAAAATTGACGCTGAATGATACTTGTATGTACATGAAACCGTCAACTTTGATTTTTATATTCGAACTCGAACATTGCGTTGAGCATGCATACTTTAATTTAAGTCAAAATACTGACGCCGTTAGTAATAAGTTTAAGCATTTTGTCGATTACTTACGTCACAATTGTATTGTGAATAAAGACGATGCGATAAATATTTTGTGTAAGATGTACGATAAAACGTCGCTTATTGAATGTGAACTCATAGCTTACGCGTCAGATCATATTGTGCATGATGCGTTCCATAATTAAATATATATTATGTGTTAAATTTTTTTTCGTTCCTTCTTTCTTTGTCGAATTACATTGCGCGCGAGAATCCTGCAATGGGTGGGACGGAGATACCGCGGGAGGGAGAGGAAAGAAAATTGCAACGCTCTTACGGAAAAGACCGACTGCCGAGATATTACTGGCTACTACATAGAAATATCACACGAAACTACTGGAAATATTATTGGAAATCACATAGACGTATTGCTGACAATTACACAGAAGTATTACTGCTG
>NW_012048112.1:0-580 GCF_000956235.1 Wasmannia auropunctata
CACACCCAGCTTCAAGCATTATATTTAACCTTAGAACGAGACTGTACGAGCCCCACTACCGTCTATTGCACATGCGCAGTATAGCTTGGAAAAGGATAAAGATACCACTTCGAATGCTCTTTCTCGGATCTCTTCTTAACAAAGGCGGCATGGGCCGTGCGCGTTCCAGTATTATTATATTTCACTGGTCAAACTCGATTGAAGCATCGCGATTGGTCCGCCATGTTTTCTCTAATGACGTAGTAGTTTAGCGTGATGCAACAGCTTACATCAGCTATTCTGAGCAATGTGAGCTTTTAGTATATGCAAAAGAGTAACGAGGAAATTATTCTTGAGAACGTAACGGAACGTAATAAACGTAAGTATTACGATAGTAAGTCTATGGCAATGCAATAAAATAAAACATTTTATTTATCTTCTTATTTATGATATAGTAAAAAATATTTTACTTTGCATTTATTTGTTTATTATTATTTACGTATTACATTTCGTTACGTATATTATATTTATGTATTTCGTTACGTTTTATATGTTATATGTATTATATTTCGTACATTATATATCGCACATTAATATATTG
>NW_012048113.1:0-964 GCF_000956235.1 Wasmannia auropunctata
GCCTTAAAGTCTTAAAACTCTCCTTTAGTATTTTTCCGTACAGTCACTGACGAGGTATTATTAAAAATGGCCGGTCAAAGGGAAATTTTTGTGACTTTCAAAGGCGAAGACTTTCATAGTAATCGCTCAGCGCGCGTCTATGTTGTTATATACTAAGGTATTTAGAGTCCCTAGAGTTAAGCCGGAAGTACATGAAATACATAACAAAGGCTGCGTTCCTTTTGGCGCTTACAGCGCTTATAAGCATCATTTGTCTTTGTTCAATATTTGATAAACAACAAGGATGAAATGATTTTGTGAGCGCTGTAAGCAGCTGTAAGCGCCAAACGAAACGCAGCCAAAGCATAAGCACAGCATAAAGCCTGGAGCACATGAAATGCATAATAGAGTATAAGCATAGCATAAGGCCTCCTGCATACTGAACGCGGAAATGCTTGCCGCACACGGCAAACATTTCCGCGTCCAGTGTGCAGAAGCCTTAAGATCGCTGGACCAATAAGCAGCCAACATAAAGTCGTCATACCGATTTACATAAGATTGGTCTAGCCGTCTTATACTATATTTATGCTTTGTTATGCATTTTATGTGCTCTCGGCTTTAATCGTGCATGGACTATGAGCATTAATGCAAAAAAGTGATCACTTCTGAGTTTGTAAAAATTTCCGAGATGTAGAATCTATTACCGTGGGTGTCACCACTCACAGAAAGGTTGCAACCACTGAAATATAATAATACTGGAACGCGCACGGGCGCTAGTATCGTGATCCGACAAAGAGGCTCCTAAGTGGTATCTGTGTCTCTTTCTAGTACAATCTGATCAAAAGTTTTATACGGCACACCCAGCTTCAAGCATTGTATTTAATCTTAGAACGAGACTGTACGAGCCCCACTACCGTCTATTGCACATGCGCAGTATAGCTTGGAAAAGGATAAAGATACCAACTTTGAATGCTCTTTCTCGGAT
>NW_012048114.1:0-675 GCF_000956235.1 Wasmannia auropunctata
ACAGCTTGACAGAAAACGGAAAACAGAGAAACAAAAGCCAATCAGAACTCGCGTTGGTAATCGACAGTTTTTGTTTTCTGCTTTTCTTGCTACCAGTGCGAGTTTTGATCAGCTTTTGCTTTTCTGTTTTCCACTTTTCTGTCAAGGTGTGAATTCGTCTTAAGAGAGAATTCACATCTTTACATAAAAGCAGAAATCAGAACAACAGTAGCCAATTAGAAGTTGCATTTACTTAGGCCCCGGAACACATGAAATGTATAATGAAGCATAAGGCGGCTAGACCAATGAAAATCTTATGTAAATCAATATGACGATTTCATACTGGCTGCTTATTCAGCGGGCTTATGCTTATTCTCTATTATGCATTTTATGTGCTCCCGATCTCAAGGCCGAAGCACATGAAATGCTAGCCGTCTTAAGCCCGTATCAGACTAAAGATTGAGATTAAGATTGAATTGGGATTTAACTTTATGCTGTGCTTATGCTCCGCAATGCATTTCATGTGCCGCTGGCCTTAAAGTCTTAAAACTCTCCTTTAGTATTTTTCCGTACAGTCACTGACGAGGTATTATTAAAAATGGCCGGTCAAAGGGAAATTTTTGTGACTTTCAAAGGCAAAGACTTTCATAGTAATCGCTCAGCGCGCGTCTATGTTGTTATATACTAAGGTATTTA
>NW_012048115.1:0-466 GCF_000956235.1 Wasmannia auropunctata
TGTGTGTGTGTGTGTGTGGTGGTGTGGTGGTGTGGTGGTGTGTGTGTGTGTGTGTGTGTGTGTGGATAGGTGACGATTGGTTGTGAAATGCGGATGGTGGGTAGGTGTATGTGCGCATACTACTCAGTATGAGGTATTCCCGCCCCTTCAGCGTATCACCTCAAGCAGTCTATTCCTCATACTGATACATCTACTGATTTCATCTTGAGGAATTTCCTGCCAAATCTCTTGAAAAATTCTTTCGAGTTCTGCGAGCGTCGTTGGCTGTCTCTATTGAACACATCTGGGACTTGATGGGTCGTCGTTTGAGAGAAAAAACATAGTCTACTTTGGAACCTGATAACTCAGCTCCTAGGCAAGCTAGAACAATTTTCTTTATGCCATTTTAAAGGGAATGTTTTCGGCTTCAAAACTAATGTGGTGACGTTTCTCGCCTCGTTGTTGCTTTGCCCATGAAAGGCTGCAA
>NW_012048116.1:0-623 GCF_000956235.1 Wasmannia auropunctata
TCCCGCGCCTTGTGACGGCGGCGGGACGCTGCTCCGCTGCAGCGGACTGCGGCGTCACAATATATAACGTCGTCCGAGCGTACCGAATTGTATAGATCTACGTATTTAATAAACCAGTTCTTTTGCACATATTGTACGGAAACCGTGTCTCATTAATTGCTCTTCCCTCTCCGCCCTGAGCCAATTTCGCCGCCCGTTTCCAACGAGCTACTCCGTGCGACGAAATAACAGCAGTTGTTACAATACACATCCGTGTGCGTCAGTTTCTATCAACTGAATACCCACGTTTCATCTCACGATTGATCGCCGGATGTCTTTCCGAGAGCTTGTTTTGTCCTATCATTATTTACGCAAATAGATTTAAATTTATACCCTAGAAACGTTGCTCTTCCGTTTTCTACACATGCAGCTTAATGATTGTTTTAAGATTTTGATTTGTATTATAATCCGACGTGTACAATATTATATTGCATGTATTAATAATTTACACACAAAAAGATTCAATCAATAGTCCTACTACTCTTGACAGAGCATAGTGACCTCTTCTCGTATTTCTGCGATGTGCGCTATTTACACTTTTACGCAGATATACGGGACCTACATTTTTAACGCCGGTTCCGAAC
>NW_012048117.1:0-583 GCF_000956235.1 Wasmannia auropunctata
TTAATGTAATTTTTTATACGAATATAACGCGGATTAGCACAAAGACCTTGCTTGACTTCTGGCCCATTACAATTATTTATTTTAAATTTTAATTCTCGGAGCCTGAACATATTGTCCAATTTAAAATAATTTTTGTGATATTTAATTGTAGGCGTGTTATAAAGATTGAAGAAATAAAATATAATTCGTGAGCTAAATATGACTTTTATTTGTGCCCGTTGCGAGACGTCAGATCCTACGGCCGATTTCTCAAAACCGACGAAGTCAACGACCGTTGTCGCAAAAATCTAACGTTGATCAATAACGTTTCGGCACGTCACCGGCTCTTGTCCGTCTACCCGAGTGAAAGAGCAAACAATACGTAAAAATATCAATATCACATGCATGTGAATGTCATTAATATCAACAATATAAGCATGACGGAGCCGCACGACCCGTTTAAACGTTCATCTATATTCCAATAGTCTACACTGTATCAAAGGTTTGATATCCTTTTTTTTCCGAAACGGCTGCAGTGAAAAAATCGGGATTTGCGTGATTAATTAGCGACTAAACAGGAGATAATTTCTACGCAAGTCCCATT
>NW_012048118.1:0-352 GCF_000956235.1 Wasmannia auropunctata
CATTTTTATTTAATATATACACATACGCACGCAACAAAAATTCATTATTTTCACTATTTTAATAAACGACTTCTTGAAGTAACGGAATTAATTAGTTTTCTCTTCTAATTACGTGAATAAAATTTTTCTTAAAATTCTTCGTATAATTTTTTAGAAATTTTATTGCAGTATAAGTATATAAATTAATGTATAATTTTATAATCTTTTAGAAACCTTTCTCACAAGGGACCCTCACAAACTGCACAATAGCTACAGCATAGAGAAAATTATCCAAGCATCTTGACTCCCTTTGGATCACTTTCCACCCAAAAAATTAGACCGGAAACTGAGTCGACAAGGCACACAGGGGATA
>NW_012048119.1:0-657 GCF_000956235.1 Wasmannia auropunctata
ATAAACGCTGGGATACAAACGTAATGACTCTTTTATACATCTCTCTAAAATATGGTAAATTTTGCAATAATTTCATGGTGAATTTTCCTTGATTCTCTTGCATAACAGTATCAATTTCCTTTCTGACACGATCCTACATTATTAATGTAAACATATTATTAATTATAAGGCCAATTCTTCTTAGTCTGATATAATGTAAAGAAATAGATTCTTACAGTTTCTGTATTTATTTTAAAGATGTATTGATTGATTTTTTCTAAGTTTATATAATTAATTAATATATACTCTTGAAATATATTTAAACATTTATAAGGTAAGTAAAATATAAAAACAATTTAAAGACATATGTATTTATATATTTATTTTGCATATATTAAATAAAAATCATACATTTATATATCATACATTTTTATTTAATATATACACATACGCACGCAACAAAAATTCATTATTTTCACTATTTTAATAAACGACTTCTTGAAGTAACGGAATTAATTAGTTTTCTCTTCTAATTACGTGAATAAAAATTTTTCTTAAAATTCTTCGTATAATTTTTTAGAAATTTTATTGCAGTATAAGTATATAAATTAATGTATAATTTTATAATCTTTTAGAAACCTTTCTCACAAGGGACCCTCACAAACTGCACAATAGCTA
>NW_012048120.1:0-774 GCF_000956235.1 Wasmannia auropunctata
TTTCAGGGTCATGACACTACAGCGACGGGTATATGTTATTTATTACTACTTTTGGCTGAGCACAAAGACATTCAGGTATTTTTTATTAAATTGGCTTTGTAGTCTAATCAAAAATTCTCATGTTATAAATTAAAATATTCACACACACTCACATTCAATTAGAATATTTAAACATTTATATTCATATATAAAAAATTCTAGAAAAGATATTGACTTTTTCAAGCACTTTTCAAAAATATTCATTTATATATAAAAAATCTGAGAAAGGTTTCTAAAAGGTTATAAAATTATACATTAATTTATATACTTATACTGCAATAAAATTTCTAAAAAATTATACGAAGAATTTTAAGAAAAATTTTTATTCACGTAATTAGAAGAGAAAACTAATTAATTCCGTTACTTCAAGAAGTTGTTTATTAAAATAGTGAAAATAATGAATTTTTGTTGCGTGCGTGAGTGTATATATTAAATAAAAATGTATGATATACATAGACGATATCAAATATCAAAAAATTGATTAGTTACGTACTTAATTTTACATCTTCCAAAATAGTTCGTGTTACATAATAAACGCTGGGATACAAACGTAACGACTCTTTTATACATCTCTCCAAATATGGTAAATTTTGCAATAATTTCATGGTGAATTTTCCTTGATTCTCTTGCATAACAGTATCAATTTCCTTTCTGACACGATCCTACATTATTAATGTAAACATATTATTAATTATAAGGCCAATTCTTCTTAGTCTGATATAATGTAAAGAAATA
>NW_012048121.1:0-512 GCF_000956235.1 Wasmannia auropunctata
AGATTAGACAGACCCCTACGCAAGGTAGAATGTATATTAAATTGAATATCTATTAAATCTTCGCCTTACTAAAAAAATAGAAGCATTAAAGCACTTATTTTTTGTTTTTACAATAGATATTATCTATGTAATAAGCGGAGGGGAGGGGCGGAGCCCCCCTCCCCGCCTGCGCCCATACTACCCACTGGCAGGGGCTTCGCCCCCCCCCAATCCCCCATTGGTATTATTTTTTTGTTACTTTTTTCGTTAATAACTTTTTAACGAATAACAAGCGACAGCTAAAACCATCTGAAGGTTACTTGGGGTCATGCCCTTGACAACATATATAAAGGGCAAGATCATTGGAGCAGCCTCCCTTCATCGATATATTTACCTTCGTAGGTTTTTTCAATGTATTATTTCGATATATCTAATACAAATAACATGATTTCAGGGTCATGACACTACAGCGACGGGTATATGTTATTTATTACTACTTTTGGCTGAGCACAAAGACATTCAGGTATTTTTTA
>NW_012048122.1:0-334 GCF_000956235.1 Wasmannia auropunctata
CAGCGACGACAGACGCCTCTGACGTAGCCATAGGAGCTGTAATCCAACAAAGAACGAAAGAAGGATGGCAACCATTAGCGTTTTTAAGCAAAAAACTGAGCAACGCACAGACTAAGTACAGCCCCTTCGACCGAGAGTTATTGGCAATCTACATAACACTCAAACACTACCGTCACCTACTAGAAGGACGCCAATTCACGATATACACGGATCACAAGCCTCTAACGTACGCGTTAAAACACGATCCAGCACGCAGTTCCCCACGACAAGCACGCCATTTAGAGTTCATCAGCCAATTTACGTCGGACATACGACACGTATCCGGCAAAGATAA
>NW_012048123.1:0-523 GCF_000956235.1 Wasmannia auropunctata
TTCCCCGTTACTACTTCCTCCTTTCGTTCTTCCTCCCTCCTCTGCTCTATTCTACCTTTATTCTCTACTCTTCCCTCTATCTCTATCTGTCCCCCTCCCTCTCGCCTGTCTTCCTCCTCACCTTCCCCTCTCACCTCTCCCCCTGCTCTGTGATCATCTCCTCTTCCCCCGTCGTCATGCCTTTCCTTTCCTCTCTCATCACTCCCCCCTTCGCATTCATTATTCCGTCCTCCTCCCCTACCCATCTCCACCATACTCCCTCTATCCATATTCCCCCCTGACCCAGTCGTACCCTTTTTCCTTTCATCTCCTCTTTCCTAGCAATACTTCTCATCTTCCATCTACTTCTTCTCTCCTCCCTCTATAGAATATCAAATCCTCTTCTATCCAGATCTCCCCTCCTTTCAGTTTCCACTTATTCAATAAAATGCTTCTTCTCATAGCCTCACTTCCTAACCTCGCCACTACCATGCTTCCTTTCTTCGATCTACCAGCTTCTATTTTCCTTACGTCCTCCAATTTC
>NW_012048124.1:0-488 GCF_000956235.1 Wasmannia auropunctata
TGTTGCAGTAACATTAAAATATAATGTAAACCTTAAACAGCACAGGAATATTCTGAGAACAATCGCAAAATTTTATTAATCAGCATTATATACCAGAAAATAAAAGAAAATACACATGACAAAATTATAATAATAAAAAAGTAGCTTTGGAACAAACTTTAGTTTGTATGTACTTCTAAGCGGTGATCCATCCAAGCTATGTACCTAGTCCAACGTTGCTTAACTTTGTGATCGTCCGGGAACTGTTGCTTCGTGATGATCTGTGAACATCTATTGATAACAGATATACATAATACCAGTGATATATTTGCTGAATAGAAGTTGTTAAGAAGATAGAATACATATAGTTAAAATATATTTCATTTGTAAATATAAAATTTATATGTATTAAAGTACAAAATATAAAATTTTGACTAACTTTTTTGTTCTCTTTGATATGCGCGCATTGGACAAGCGTACGTACTTTTCGAAGCTTATTAATTGAGTTA
>NW_012048125.1:0-697 GCF_000956235.1 Wasmannia auropunctata
GCAAGCCATAGAAATAATTATCTCTCTACCTGATAATACCGTGAGGATGATATTGATACATATGTTATATCACACACACGCTCCTCCGAAATGATAGCGGCTATAAAGAATATAAATGAAATCACTAACAGTCTCAAATATATAAACGCTTTTACGGAACCGCCAATCGATCCGATACCGCCGATCCGATACAGCTGATCTGTTGAACCGATACAGCTGATCTGTTGAACCGATACCACCGATCTGTTGAACTGATACAGCTGATCTGTTGAACCGCCTGTCGAACCGCCTGTCTGTCCAATCAAACCACATGTCGAACCGCCTGTCTGTCCAAAAAACAGCCTGTCGAACCGTCTATTGAACCTATTCGATCGTTCCCAATGTATAGAAATCTTATTCGTTCGCGACCAGGTAGAAATTTGATCCGCGTCAAAGATGAGCGTGCCTCGCACACATCTCAGTGTAGTAGTAGTAGTGTCATATACATGTACGAAGGAAAAGGAAAGAAACATAATTTTAAAAATTTCACATTTTATTGATTAAAATATTATACATTTTATTGTTTTATTTGATGATGTGACCACCAGTTATATATTTTAAATACATTTTGTAATGCGCAATTCTTAACATGTTTTCCGCAACGCATAGTATTAATAACACTTAGATTATTCAAAGATCGGAAGAGCACACGTCTGAA
>NW_012048126.1:0-1018 GCF_000956235.1 Wasmannia auropunctata
CTGGTAGGCCTGGTCAAGAAGCCTCCGTGCTTCTTGCCTTCGGTGGCGCCGGGTTAATCGCGAGTCGCGGGGTCGCGGTGGGACGGTAAAATTTTGTCTACGACGCACTGAGGACGAGATTGATTTGAGACAAGTCAACTAATTTAATTAATCCCGGTTAAAATAAAGAGCTGACAACTTACTACTTGCTGTAATTTGAGAACGAGCTAGAGAGGCTGGCGGGGACTCATGCTGGGTAACGGCTGGGGTCTCGAAGGCCGGTTGCGCGGGACTTCTGTCCAAGAGCGATCTTTGGCACTCGATTTTCAACCGCGCACAGATTCTAAGTTTTTCGACCGTTAAACTCACAGAGTGACAAAATGGTAAAGTGAGTCCCGAAATCTGAATTCTAAGTGGCACAAAACGCCTAGAGGAGCTCTATATATACCTAGGAGCCTGCTCCGGCTTCTTTGTTTTTCGGGAGGCGCAGCTTGGGAAGAAAGGTTATCGGGGTGACCCTTCGAATCTGGAGGTGTTGGGTTTCACGCGGCGTTGACAGCCGATAGATTAGGTCCTCGCCTAGTTTTGACGTGTGCTGAATTTATTAATGAATTTTATCTTTTGAGACCGGAAGGGTCTTAAGAGCTCGCATGTGGGACCAGGCGGCGATCTTTTCTACTTACCTAATTGTAGGGTAATAAGGTTATCGCCAAAAGATTTCTTTAATTGACGGTTCTCGCGCGTCCGCGTCTTGAAACGCAGGAAGTCTTAAATCTAACATGTGATAAAATAATCGCCGCTAATCGACTTCCCGTTTCTGGAAGTCTCCACGAAAGAAAAGAATCGTGGAGTCCTCAGGACGTAACACTATAAAAAATCTTTAAAAAAAAAAAACATACGCCAAGTACATAAATAATGTCGCAAGTAGATGTATAGGGCGGGTTCTAACCCAGGGGGCTATGAGGGGGGGTGAGGGGCAGGGGGGTCCGCGGGGGTTCCGCGGGGAGGGGAAAGCCGCGGGGAGGGGGAAACCGCTCAG
>NW_012048127.1:0-498 GCF_000956235.1 Wasmannia auropunctata
AATTAGCAGCTAGCTGAATTTTAGCATGGACCTTTATTTCGTCTAAAAAATATATATATTAAAAGTCCCCATCAATGCGAATCTTGTTTAAAATTTTATAGAAGGTCAAAGGTTAAAAAAAAACAGTTTTTCGCGAATATCTCAAAATCTATTGGTTCTACGGTAAAAATAGTTCTTATGATATTTGTAGATTAGAAAATTCTCTATAAAAAAAGGTAAGTTATTTTCGTAGGAGCAACCGTTTCCGTGTATTACGACTTCGAAGTTTAAAAAGTCATGCTTCTGATAATGAGAGATAAAATGCACTCCTTTCCACATCACTTTAGGATACGTTCCATTTAACGTTCACAATGACCACGACTACGACCGCAATATTTGCCGTTTCATTTGCTTATGAGTAGAAAAGCAGACGACGAAACGACCGCGACGACTCACCTACGAATCATGAGCGTCGTGAGCCAACGCGGTCGTGATTAATGACGTCAGATATGACGTTTT
>NW_012048128.1:0-355 GCF_000956235.1 Wasmannia auropunctata
TATCCCCTGTGTGCCTTGTCGACTCAGTTGTATGCTATACGAAGTTATTACGTTGATAAGCATAGCTATAAAACATTGTTTTGATATTCTAGCAATCATTTTGATTTTCGCACAAAATTATTTTGATTATTGAACAAAAATTCTGTTCAGATCTGAATTCAGCAAAAGTGTTCTTTCCGTGTATTGCCCGCGCAATACTGGTAATATTCCTTAAAAAAATGTACACTGATTCCCATAGTGGCTGACCCCTCGCACTTAATGTATTGTGATTAATTTTAATCGGTCAAATATTATTTTATCATGAATCTTGGCTTGACTTCGATACATTTGTAATTTTCCTATATCTTAAGATAAA
>NW_012048129.1:0-783 GCF_000956235.1 Wasmannia auropunctata
GCTGCTGTACTTCCTCGCGCAGACGATTCTGAATATTTGGATTAACTGCCAGTTCATGAGCAATAAAGCACATCAGAACCGAAGCGGTGTCGAAACCCGCAAAGAAAAAGAAAAAAGCTTGCGAAACGATAACGTCTAATGTAATTTCGTCTCCATTGTCACTCTTTTTATCCCGAGACTGCATTAACAAATGAATCATATCCGGTCTGACAATATCTTGTTCTTGTCGCGCCCTAATGGTCTCCTCTACAATTTTCTTATAAAATTTGTACGTAGCCGACGGGAAGAAGGTCAGACCAATTGATTTAGCAAGCCATGGAAACATGCGCAAAAATATGTACTTAGCCATCGCTGGCCGACTAACAAAAAATTTGTTAGTCTCCATTCCTTTTACATAGAACTCGTTGTCTCGATCTCTCATAGAATTAACACTTATGCCAAAGGCTGCCGTGGCAATTACGTCGGTGGTGTATCGTCTGAAAGTTCCCTTCGATTCGATTTCATGACAGAGTTCCGGATGATCGACCAAATAGTTGACGAAATCATGAGAACATTTCGATAGCAAATCGAACATAAACTTCATTTTGCTGGCTGTGAACGAGGGGCTTAATGTATTCCTCATTTCCCTCCAACGATCTCCACGCAAGGAGAAGATGTTCTTGGTAAACAACGGCTCTACGCTTTCGTCAAGGAAGCTGCGATGATCCGGGAAATGTTCAAAATTCTTTACCAAGACGTCTCTAATCAGCTCGGGATCGCGCAGAAGCACGGCAGGCGATAATA
>NW_012048130.1:0-612 GCF_000956235.1 Wasmannia auropunctata
ATGTAAACTTCTCCTTTTTAGTATATACAATTGGTTCGACGGTCTTTTCCGTAGTCTTCAAAGTAAACTTTTGCAAAAGATGGGCGATCAGAATCTTAGTCTCCATAAGAGCAAATCGATTGCCGATACACTTTCTGGGCCCAAGACCGAATGGTAGATAAGTGTATGGCAATATGTTGTCTTTATTCTTCTCATTAAATCGTTCGGGATCGAATTTATCCGGATTCGGAAAATACTTCGGATCGCGATGTATAGCATAAACGGGAAATATCAATATATTGCCAGGTTCGACGATTACATTCTTGCATCCTGGTCGTGATGGAAGTAGCTCGTATCTCTTAGCACAACGTCTGTCTATGAAAACCGTTGGTGGATATTTTCTGAGAGTCTCGGAAACCACCATATCCATGTACGACATTTTCGACAGCGACTCGTAAGAAATCTCACCGTTTCCTTCAGCAAGATGCTGCTGTACTTCCTCGCGCAGACGATTCTGAATATTTGGATTAACTGCCAGTTCATGAGCAATAAAGCACATCAGAACCGAAGCGGTGTCGAAACCCGCAAAGAAAAAGAAAAAAGCTTGCGAAACGATAACGTCTAATGTAATTT
>NW_012048131.1:0-342 GCF_000956235.1 Wasmannia auropunctata
ACCACAAATTGTAGAATATATTTCAAATGTAGAAGTAGAAGAAGATAATTTTGAACCTGAAGAATGCATTGTTGATGATGAAGGAGGGACGGTCGATTTCAATTATAAAAGAAAAGCTGTGGAGTTTTGGAAAAGCGCAAAAAAGACCAGTCGACATTTATCTACTATACAGAAACGTTTTCGCAAGGTTAAATCTATACACCAGCTATACAGGTGGGAGGCGAGTGTAAACAGAGGTGGAACAAATGCAGATAAACTTGCATTTATTACGCAATATGTTTTGCAAAAGTTTAAAGAAACTGTTGAAAGAAGATCTATAATTCATGATATGTGTTTTGGTTA
>NW_012048132.1:0-585 GCF_000956235.1 Wasmannia auropunctata
AACGCCTCCAGGTCAGCAAGCGTCTCAACGGCCGCCGCCCGGGCGACCAGCTCGTCGCGGGCAGCCACCCGATTACGCCTCTGCTGCCTTGCGGCAGGCACAGGCGCCGGGCGGGCCCGCGACGGCTGAGCGACCGGGGCGGCAGCACGTCTACGACCACGGTGCTGCGTCCGACCCCCACGCGAATCCTCCCCGCTGGGTACCCGTACGACGGATGACACGGCTGCTCGCCCCCGACCCATCACCCCGCGAACATCTCCGGAAGCATTCGGGTGTACGGCACGTACCTCATCTCCAGTACCGTCCCGGGTATCTCCTTCCTCGCGATCCTCCGGCGATGTCCCGCGACGACTTGCCGCCCCCGGCGACAAGGGTGGTGGTGTCAACGCGGTGGGTGGAGCCGTCATCTCTATACTATTATTATTGCCATCGACAATGATGGCCTCACGCGCAGGGCTGGCTTTATCGCGTGAGTTCGCCGACGCTGTTGGCGACGCACTCACCGACGCACGCGACCGCGCCATCGGCGGGGACTCGGAGTCGAACGCGGAGTCCCGCAAGCAGCGCCTCCCCGCTCTTCTCCCC
>NW_012048133.1:0-662 GCF_000956235.1 Wasmannia auropunctata
TGCTTTATCATTTTCCTTCATCCGTCATAACATCTTCTTCTCTGTCTTCTTTTCGCGATGCGGTGTCTAGTATTTTTTATCATATCCACCTGTACGTAACTATGTCTTTATCACTATTAGACGATTGTTGTATATTTGTTGCGGTGTGTTTCCCGTGCCATTGTATATATGTTGTTATTGTAGACTCTTAATATTGTAATCTCTTGAAAGTACGCAATAAAACTAAAATAAATTAAATTAAATATTAAATTAAATTTTTTATATAATTTTAAACTTTTTAACATTTCTTACTTAACTTATATTTTAATCTTATAAAAAATATCACTTTTTGATCTATTGATAAACATTTTAGGTGGTAAATGTGTGCGCCTTGACGAAGGATTTCCGGCAGTTTTCACAAGGAGACATAACGCTGGTCGGTGATAGAGGTATATCTCTGTCCGGAGGCCAAAAAGCGCGAATCAATCTCGCGAGGGCAGTTTACAGACAGGCGGATCTCTATTTGCTTGACGATCCATTGAGCGCAGTGGATACTCGCGTCGCCAGGCATCTCTACTGCAAATGCATTACCGAGTATCTCCACGGCAGAACGAGGATACTCGTCACACATCAGTTGCAATTTCTCAAACGAGTGGATCACATTGTCGTGATGGATCGAGTGA
>NW_012048134.1:0-744 GCF_000956235.1 Wasmannia auropunctata
CTTTGTGTGACATCAATTTGACTATTAAACCAGGCCAGTTGTGCGCTATGGTCGGCGCCGTGGGCTCCGGCAAATCGTCCGTGCTACATCTGCTGTTGAAGGAGCTGGATCTCGGCGGAGGTTTTGTGATACTCAGTCAGGGCTCCTCCAGGTATAATTTTCAAAACAATTTGTCTAATGGTTTCTTCATGAGCAATCCACATCTGCGCATTTCCTATGCTAGTCAAGAGCCTTGGATCTTTAATGGTACTGTGAGAGAAAACATATTATTTGGCGAGCCCTACGACAAAGCCAGATACATGCAAGTTAGTATATAATTCAAAACAACTGCTATTGTACAATGTTGATTGCATTATTGTATTGCACATCGCAATGTCAATTTCTCAAGATTACTTCCTTGAATGTAACTTGGCAAAATTCTCAGATGCTAGAATGCTTTTCAGCGAATATTATAAACTTTTCCGAATGTATAATTTCTATATATATGATTCTTTTTACATGCAAAAGAAGAATGCGTCTAAAACTCTTAATACCCGTTTCCATGGTTTTATCTTTTTTATTGCAACACTCCACTAAATTCCGGGCCGCCTTTTCTTACACTGCTGCAAATTGCTTTATCATTTTCCTTCATCCGTCATAACATCTTCTTCTCTGTCTTCTTTTCGCGATGCGGTGTCTAGTATTTTTTATCATATCCACCTGTACGTAACTATGTCTTTATCACTATTAGACGATTGTTGTATA
>NW_012048135.1:0-1985 GCF_000956235.1 Wasmannia auropunctata
TTTTATTCAATAATCAAAATAATCTTGTTAGAAATTCAAAATGATATTGCTAGTATATCAAAACGTTTTATAGCAATGCTTATTATTTTTAACTTTCCAACAAATTATTTTAATGATTCAAGAAGAATTTATTTTCAGATCTGTATTTAGCAAAATTTTTAGATCTTTCAACAAAATCGGTTTTTCCGTGTAGGTATTTATTTTCAAATTCTCAGGATATCCTAAATTAGTTTTAAGACTATAACAGATAGTCCTTGCGATATTTTGTTCAACCAACAGAACGTCCTTAGAAAGATATCTTTCTGCTAGTAGAAAGTTACATAATGATATATAAAGAAAAGACAATAGAAATCAAACACACAAAAAAACTTTGTTTATCAAATAAATGTTCCTTTTTTCTAATAATAATAATAATAGTTAATAATAGGTAATAATAGTTTCTATAATTTTTTTGTAAAACTGTCACAGATATTACGGTTGAGCAGAGCATCCATGAACCAAATAGGTACGGGTCAGATCATGAATATTCTCAGCAATGACGTCGCTCGCTTCGATATGTTAACGATGTTCCTGAATTACATATGGATCATGCCTATTCAGGTTAATTTTTTATCTCGTGAAAAATACATTATTATGCATCCCAAGATATTTAAAATATTTCAATTATAGTTTTATTTCTACTAAAATTATTTAAATTAATTATTTCTGTTATAAGTGATTAATAAGTATAGTTATTATAATGTAGTAGTAATTTATTTCGTTGAAGGTGTATCCATTTGTATATCTATTTGTATACATCCATATACATTTTGTTTCTTCTTGTTAAACTATAAAAACATAAAGTCTTTCCTTTTTTTTTCTGATGCTGCTTTTTAAAAACTATTTATTCAAATTGATCGAGTTTTTTCTATTCACAGATGGCGATAATAGGATTTGTAATGTGGCAAAAAATTGGTATATTAGTCCTTGTCGGTATCGGATTATTATTATTCGTCGCCATAATAGTGCATGGGACTCTCAGCTTGCTAAGTCGCCGAATCAGAGCCATTATCGCGCCACTAACCGACCGGAGAATACAGCTGATGAGCGAACTTGTGACTGGGATACAGGTCTCTCCGAGATATTTGATCCGGGATATATATATTACTCTTAAACGACATAAATGGAAAAAGATATTGACGTTTAAATTTCAAATTTTATAAGAAAATAATTTTGCGAAACAAGTTTATGAGATGATAATTCTCGTTTTCAGGTGGTGAAGATGTACACCTGGGAGAAACCGTTCAGCAAGATCGTGTCGATGACCAGAGAGCTGGAGATCAAGAAGATTAAATTCTCGTCGTACATACGCGCCGTATGTACATCCTTTATGGTATTCACCGAGCGAATGAGTCTCTACTTCACATTGATAACGTTTGTCCTAATGGGAAATGATTTAATCGCCGATGTGACCTACGAAATGTCGACATATTTCATCACGATTCAACACATTGCCATGATATTTTTCCCGCAAGCCTTGACAATGCTGAGCGAATCGATGGTGTCTTTGAATCGATTGGAGGTACGTATACTGCCATTATTTTAAATTTTTCGATGATCTCTTAAACATCACAATCCTTCTGATATTTCTAACAGTCGTATAGTTGCGGCTAAGATGTGCTTAATTTGTACAGAACTTTTTGCTGATGGACGAAGTAAACATGGGACGTTCGGAAAAAACGCCGCAGTTACAGTTTAAATTTCAGAAACCCAACAAAGCAATCAACAAGGAGAAACAAACAGGCAGATACATCTTGAAAAATGAGAGCATCGGGGTTTCCGAGTCTCAGGAATTATTTAATCTTCCGGTCTACGTGGAACTTCAGCGTGTTTGCGCCAATTGGGTTAGTGACCAATTGTCGCCAACTTTGTGTGACATCAATTTGACTATTAAACCAGGCCAGTTGTGCGCTATGGTCGGCGCCGTGGGCTCCGGCAAATCGTCC
>NW_012048135.1:10724-16801 GCF_000956235.1 Wasmannia auropunctata
GTCGTAATATTTTGTGAGACCATATAACAACATGGATAAGAACACGAACGACATGAAGCAAAACCCTAGAGAGACCGCGAATATCTTCAGTGTTCTATTCTTCTGGTTCGTTAAGACTCTTGTCTGAGAATGCACTTAGTGAAGGAAAGCAGGAAAAGAAAGAACGAAATAGCTTTGTTCCTTATAATAACAATTTCAATTGCTACAATAAAGGAAAAATTTCAATTTTTTTCCTTAAAAAAGAACTTTCTTTAAGAAAGAAGAATTTTCTTCTTGGATGCAAAATTGTATTTTTTTGTTTTTAAAGAGAAGATCTTTATACTTTGAAGATAAAATTTTCTTTTCCCTAAAATAAAAAATATTTTCCCGTATATTGCATCAACGACTATTTATCTTATAAAATATTTTATGTTTTGTATCATACTTCTTTATTATACTAACAAAAAAAAAATAGAAATGCATTTTGTAAATTTTTTCTTACTATTCAAAAGATCGACGTTAAACTATGCCTTTATCTTTCTTTTCTGCCGTATCAACTACCGTTTGCCACAATGAGTACAATTAACTCAATACACGTGGCGCTATAATTTTCTTACGTTCAATTTATGTTGAGTCACGCTTTTATTTTTTTTCTTCTACATATCAATTGCTATTTGTTATAAATACAATTAAGACGTTTCGTGCCGCGCTAACTTTTTTTATTGGTGATCCACGCAGAATGGAAAATGTCAGCTACTTATATGTCTGACAATGAGTCATTTTAGGTAGAATTTATATAATGTGTTGTAATACAACCTCAAAAATTAACATTTTTTAGTTAATAATAGGTAATTGACTCTAAAGACTAATAGCAAATTCAATTGGATACATTTGTGCACACTCAATGTATGTACATCAATGCCTTTGTACACTGTTCTAATCTTAATGCAAAAGTGAAATAACTGCCCATTAAGTGATGCCTAATACATTATTTACTAAATAATGCTATTAAGAATTTTACGGTTTAACTCTTTTTTGTATTTTTATTAAACACACACATCTTTACATCGATTTGTGTGTACAACGGACCCACTATAGTGCGTCCAACCGCATTCGCTCTATATAATATATATTTTTTTAAAATAATAGATTTGTAGCTTTCTCAATTTATTGCTAGAAGGTAAAAGTATTGCTTGTCTTCTGATCAAATTCGCAATGATTGTTCATAAAAACGAGATATTTTCATTAGAGTTAAGTAATTGTCAAGAAATGATGTTGGTGTTGAAATAAAAAAAAACTGTAGCTTCAAACTAATTTTTGTACTGCAATATAATAAAGTATATTAATATGAAACATATACCGATTATTTGCGATCCGCACAGGTGGATGCGAGAATTATTTATAACAGGCTCCAAGCGTGATTTGGACATATCTGATATTTATAGACCAATTAAAGCAAACGAATCCGAAAAACTAACTGATTATCTCGAGAAGTAAGTATCGCCAGCGTGGATAACAAATTAACATACATTAATGAAAACATAAATAACTATAACACTATATTATAATCCTTGTGACTCTCACTTTTACTGTTCTCGGAATAATAAACAAATCTTAATAATTATTTTCAAAATACAAGTTCAATTTATATTATAGGTATATATAATAATATAAATATAGGTATATACCTAATATCTAAAATTTTGATATTTATTCTTTTTTGCGATAACGTTATTTTACATTATTCTTGAAAATGGGAATGCAGCAGAACATGGCAAAAGAGTAAAATTCGTCGCATTTAAATAGTAAATCAGTTTCCCCGCTTTTCTAACAGAGTCTTAATGCATTTCTTTTATTCAGGTACTGGAACCGTGAGCTAGATAAACTGAAATACATCGTGTGCAAAGACGGACAGAAGGTGTCGCTCAAGAAGGACGCCCGGCCGAAATTATATAAGGCGATCTTCAAAGCCTTTTGGTTACCATATTTCATACTCGGAATCTTCGCCTTTATCGAAGTATATCGATACTCCGAGAAGAGAGTTACTATGATATATACTAATATTGAGATAATACTTATTGATATTTACGATATTTAGATCAAGCGTTCATGTTAAAAAGAAACATTGAAAGATATTTCTACAAAGAGGAACAACAAAAAAATTTGTTTTTTTAGTTAATCTCTTGGTAGATTCAGTTAATAATAAAGAAAAAAAAATTGTTAATCCAACAAAAGAACACAATTAAGTATATCCCTTCAATTTTAATAATAAAAATATTAATATATAGACAAAAAAAATAAGACATTTATTTTTCTATAAGTTAAGAGGGTAAAATCATTCTTTTACAGAAAATCAGTTTTTTTCTTTTCGAGTGAATATTTAAACCGTCAAAAATATGAAAGAAAAGTGTTAAATAATAGTTTTACAGTTGTAAGTGTGCTTTATAACAATACATTTTAATTTTTTAAAATTAAGAGTGAAGGTAGTGATGTAAAAAATTATGTTGTTTTCAAAAATTAAAATGCGTTGTTGTAAAGCTCACGTGAATTTATTGAACTTTTATTATGATATTTTTACACGGACGTAAACATGCGTTTTATTATCTACCTCTTCTTTGAATTTATTGTATATTCTTTGATTTGATTGATTATATTAAAAACGTTTATATATAGTAAGTAAGACATCTGATTCGGCTTGTTGCTCATTTAACACATTATATAATTTGTCTCTCTCTCTCTCTCTCTCTCTCTCTCTCTCTCTCTCTCTTTCAGTTTTATTAGATTCAAGCTCGTGGCATCATTAAATTTCAACATTTCTGCTTTCAGTGCGGTGTAATACGCGTGATAATGCCAATCCTTCAAGGTTTGATCATCGACTACTTCACCAGAGATTCCACCTCAAAATACAAGATAAAGATGAACGAGGTGCTGATCTACGTCGTTCTCATGGTCGTTTGCAGTGTCATCTCCGTTATGTTGATGCACCATATGATTATGCTGTCGATGCAGATTAGCATGAGAATACGCATCGCCTGCAGCTCCCTTCTCTACCGGAAGGTAACACTGCCGATTAATTTGCGAGCTGTTCCAAGTTTTTCGTAAGTGAAAAGAGAACTTCTTTAGAATGAAATGAACTGAATGTACTGAATATATACAGAACATAGTACACGGAAAGAACAATTTTGCTGGATCCAGATCTGAAACTAATTTTTATTTAATAATCAAAATAATCTTGTTAGAAAGTCAAAATAATTGCAAGTATAGCAAAACGTTTTATAGCAATGCTTATCATTTTTAATTTTTTAACAAATTATTTTGATGATTTAACAAGAATTTATTTTCAGATCTGTATTTAGCAAAATTTGTAGATCTTTCAACAAAATCGTTCTTTCCGTATAGGTGTTTATTTGCTAATTTTTAGAACGTCCTAAATAACTTTTAAGACTATAACAGATAGTCCTCGCGACATTTTGCTCAACCAACAGAACGTCCTCAGAAGGATAGAAGGCTATTAGAAAAGTTACATAATGATATTTAGAGCAAAGACGTAGGAAAAAGACAATAGAAATTAAACACACGAAAAACTTTGTTTATCAAATAAATGTTCCTTTTTTCTAATTAATATAAATTTCTATAATTTTTTGTAAAACTGTCATAGATATTACGGTTGAACACAGCATCCATGAATCAAATAGGTACGGGACAGATCATGAATATTCTCAGCAATGACGTCGCTCGCTTCGATACGTTAACGATGTTCCTGAATTACATATGGGTCATGCCTATTCAGGTTAATTTTTTTTTTATCTGAAAAATATATTAATGTGAATCCCGAGATATTTTAAATATTTCAAATATAGTTTTATTTCAACTAAACTCGTTTAAATTAATTATTCCTTTTATAGGTGATTGATAAGTATAGCTATTAATATATTAGTAGTTTGTTTGTTGTTATATAAAAGGTACATCCATTTGTATATCTATATGTAAACATCCATACATTTTACTTCTTCTTGTCGTAAGCTGTAAAAATATAGAGTCTTTCCTTTTTTCCTTCTTTTGATGTTGCTTTTCAAAAACTATCTATTCAAATTGATCGGGTTTTTTCTATTCACAGATGGCGATAATAGGATTTATAATGTGGCAACAAATCGGTGTCTTAGTCCTTGTCGGCATCGGATTGTTATTGTTCGTCGCCATAATAGTGCATGGGACTCTCAGCTTGCTAAGTCGCCGAATCAGAGCCATTATCGCGCCACTAACCGACCGAAGAGTACAGCTGATGAGCGAACTTGTGGCTGGGATACAGGTCTCTCCGAGATATTTGATCCGGGATATTTATTTAATTCTTAAATGACATAAATGGAAAAAGACACTGACATTTAAGTGTCAAATTCTACAAAAAAAATAATTTTATGAAACTAAGTATACGAGATGATAATTATTCTTGATTCAGGTGGTAAAGATGTACGCCTGGGAGAAACCGTTCAGCAAGATCGTATCGATGACCAGAAAACTGGAGATCAAAAAGATTAAATTCTCGTCGTATATACACGCTGCATATTTATCCATTATAGTCTTCACTACCCGACTTAGTCTCTACTTCATCCTGATAACGTTTGTCCTAACGGGAAATGACTTAACCGCTGATGTGACCTACAAAATATCGACATACTTCTACTTGCTTCAATTCACCACCGCGGTAAGTTTCCCGCGCGCCATGGCAACGCTGAGCGAATCAATGGTGTCATTGAATCGATTAGAGGTACGTATACTGCCATTATTTTAAATTTCTCGATGATACCTTAAACATCACAATCTTTCTGATATTTCTAATAGTCACATAACTGCGACTGAGATGTGCTTAATTTGTACAGAACCTTCTGCTAATGGACGAAATAAACATGAGATGTTCGGAGAAGACGTCGCAGTTACAGTTTAAATTTCAGAAACCAAACGAAGCAACCAACGAGAAGAAACAAACAGACAGATACATCTCGAGAAATGAGAGTATCGCTCTTTCCGAGTCTCAGGAATTAATTGCAGATCTTCCGGTCTTCGTGGAACTTCAGCGCGTTTGCGCCAATTGGATTAGTGACCAATTGCCGCCAACTTTGTGTGACGTCAATTTGACTATTAAGCCAGGTCAGTTGTGCGCTATAGTCGGCGTCGTGGGTTCCGGCAAATCGTCCGTGCTACATCTGCTGCTGAAGGAGTTGAATCTCGACGGGGGTTTCGTGATTCTCACTCAGGGCTCCTCCAGATGTAATTTTCAAAACAATTTGTCTAATGGTTTCTTCATGAGCAATCCGAATCTGCGCATTTCCTACGCTAGTCAAGAGCCTTGGATCTTTAATGGTACTGTGAGAGAAAACATATTATTTGGCGAGCCCTACGACAAGGCCAGATACGTGCAAGTGAGTATATAATTCAAAACAACTGCTATTATACAGTGTTGATTGCATTATTGTATTGCACATCGCAATGTCAATTTCTCAAGATTACTTCCTTGAATGTAACTTGGCAAAATTCTCAGATACTTCAGTCTTTTGCTTCAATTATTATATATAAATCACGTATTTAATCGTAATTGTCAAAAATTAAATATGCTTTTCAGCGAATATTATAAACTTTTCCGAATATATAATTTCTATATATATAAAATTCCTTTTACATGCAAAAGAAGAATGCGTCTAAAACTCTTAATACCCGTTTTCATGATTCTATCTTTTCCATTGCAACACTCCACTAAATTCCGTGCCGTCTTTTCTTACACTGCTGCAAAATGCTTTATCATTTTCCTTCATTTGTCATAACATCTTCTTCTCTGTCTACTTTTTGCGATGCAGTATCTAGTATTTTTTATCAGATCCACCTATACGTAACTATGTCTTTATCACTATTAGACGATTGTTGTATATTCGTTGCGGTGCGTTTCCCATGCCACTGTATATATATTGTTATTGTAGTCTCTTAATATTGTAATCTCTTGGACGTACGTAATAAAATTAAAATTAATTAAATTAATTAAATTTTTTATATAATTTCAAACTTTTTAACATTTCTCACTTAACTTATATTTTCGGAAGAGCACACGT
>NW_012048135.1:21382-21870 GCF_000956235.1 Wasmannia auropunctata
ATCTTAAGTATTATCACGTTGTCGTGCTTCGCAGAATCTGAACGTATCTATTGAGCCTGGTTGGAAAGTTGGCGTAGTGGGACGAACTGGAGCCGGCAAGTCTTCCTTGATTTTGGCGCTCTTCCGCCTGTTTAATGAATATTTAGAGGGCGAGATCAATATCGACGGTCGAGACACAAGCACGGTGGGCTTGAGCGAGTTGCGCTCCAAGATCTCCATTATACCGCAGGAACCGGTGCTCTTTTCCGAGAGTCTGCGTTATAATCTGGATCCGTTTAATCAATATGACGATGTGAAGCTGTGGGAGGTGCTGCGGCAGGTCGTACTGAACAACGTCACACTGGATCATGATATCTTGTACGGTGGCCGCAACTTCAGCGTTGGCCAGAGACAGCTCATATGCCTGGCTAGGGCCATTCTACGGAATAATCACTTGCTCGTTCTCGATGAGGCTACGGCCAACATTGATTCGCAGTGAGTCTCAACGG
>NW_012048136.1:0-1216 GCF_000956235.1 Wasmannia auropunctata
CAGAGATGTGTATAAGAGACAGCGCAATAGCAATGCTACTACCAAAAAATTTTATTCATTTTCGGTGCATTGCTAATTTTGAAAGTTAGTTTTAAATATTTTAAAAATTAATTATAATACGATAATAATATCATTAATATCACATTACAACGTAATAAATGCAGTTAAAATTTACAACTAAATATAATAAAATTATTAAGTATGTTAAATAAACTTTTTAAACTTTTGTGTCAAATTGTTGACAAAGAATTCATTCTCTAAACATTTTTTCTAATTGATTAGAAAATAAATTACTAATAGTTGTAGTTACAATCGTTATATCTCGTGTACATCGTCAAGTTAGAATTTTTAAATAATGATTAAAATAATGATATTACTATTAGAATTAATTATGTGCAGCGAGATCATAGCGCGAGAACTGTGCGTCTGCTCTCTGTGCCAAACATCCAAAAAATATTAGATTGTTTTCGATCACCTTTTCTCGGAAAACAATAACAAATCACCTAGGAGTATTTCTGCCAAGGAAATTTATACAAATGGAGTAGTGAGTGTCATAAACAATTTGCTCTCGAATGTTTGCATAAAATAGAGATTGAATGATCTTTAGTCATGAAGAATCAATTTAAAACAAAGAGAACAAGATAATATAAAAATAATTATCTATATAGTTATTATTTTAAAACTGTTAAGACAGTTAGTTTTAGTAACAAAAAAATTTTATTATAAAAATCAAGCTATAAGAGAAACAAAAAATTTATTAAGTGAAAAGGAGTATGTGGAATGCTGTACATGAAAAGAGGAACAACAGAAACAAGAAATGCATAGTTACATTCGTATATACAATATACAGGACAGTTATCATTAATGTGTCACATACATTACATAATATATTGTACATTATCAGTAACGTTTAAAACCGATAGGAAAAGCAGCGAAACATTACTGATAATGCCATTCAGTAAAGGACAGAATATTGGAAAGCACGCCTCGAAAAACAGGTAGGTAAAAAAAAAAAAATAAAGAAAAAAACAGCAGAAAAATAAAAAAAAAAGAAAAATAAAAATGACAATTGTTTTCATTTTTATCTGTTTTAGTTTTAAATGTCGTAATATTTTGTGAGACCATATAACAACATGGATAAGAACACGAACAACATGAAGCAAAACCCTAGAGAGACCGCGAATATCTTCAGTGTTCTATTCTTCTGGTTCGTTAA
>NW_012048137.1:0-348 GCF_000956235.1 Wasmannia auropunctata
GATGATATGCAGTGTGTACATTATGTTTTTTCATTACAAATAAAGAATTTGTTATAAAATTCTATATAAAAATGCTATATTTAATAGTAAAATATCAAATGCAACGGTAAGTTCCGTGCGCCTGCATGAACATGTTCGAGTCGCGACTTTCCGTAATTTAACGTAACTTTAACTAGCACCATTGGATTCCTCGTCTCAAAAACTATAAGAAACGATGTCAATTTTACTTTCCGCGAGCGAGAACATGTTCATGCAGGCGCACGGAACTTACCGTTGCATTTGATATTTTACTATTAAATATAGCATTTTTATATAGAATTTTATAACAAATTCTTTATTTGTAATGAA
>NW_012048138.1:0-449 GCF_000956235.1 Wasmannia auropunctata
AAAAAAACTATTTAAGTTATTATATAATCCCTAGTTCATGCCATAGCGATACTTAATTCAAACATGCATACCAAATTTCAAGTCAATCGGATTATTAGGGTGAGAGTTTTCTACTACGTCGCTTTAAAAACATGATTTCGAGAAAAACGCGTTTAAAGTTTGATAATATGTTTAAAAGCAATATAACAACAAAAATTCAGTCTCTACCTTCAATCGGCTATCCCTAGGCCATACAAACATCCTTCCTGTTCTTCGTAATATTGAAATTCTTCAGTTTTTTGCATCCTCCGTGCAGTTCGTGCTTCCTTCGATGCTAAGGTCGTTTCGCGCTCCGCTATCTGTAAGCGCGCTGCATCCTTCCTCTGTACAAAACATTTGGTATTGTGGCCAATTTTTACTCTCAACAGGTGGAGTATGTGCAAAATTGTTTCGCTGCCCTGATTAAATAA
>NW_012048139.1:0-748 GCF_000956235.1 Wasmannia auropunctata
AATTTAATTATAAAGTATTAATATTAGTATTAATATTAGTACGGAAAGTATAAATATTAATATAAATTTTTGAAATATTTAAAAAATATACTTACAAAATTGATTGTAGTGATTGATACAGTGATACTGATGTTACTAATACACAATGTTATTCATACACGATATCACGATGCTGATTCTAACATTCTAACATAGCGACACCATTTTATATTGCTGTGATTAGACGTAAACAGACTGTTTTCGCAATAAGTTATTTACATCGATTTGACTTGACCCCACGACATTCAAACTTTGCTTCGTAAGCGTTGTCTAGCCGTACGCGAGATAAACGATTCATAGTTATACATCCGCAGAATATTGCGGAAATAGATTTGCTTTATCGTTATCCCTTGTTAAATGCAAAAATGCGAACAGAACGTGCTGCGTGAAGAATTGCTGCGTGCGCGCCGCATAAACGAGCACGGATGGTATGCGTATAGAGGCGTTTATAATTATTTCTCGAAAATGATACTTCGGAAAACAACTTTGTCACACATGGTTGAATTCGTATTAAAATAACCTTTATTTAGTAAAAAAATAATTCAAAAAATTAAAAAAAATGTTTGTTGGGGGGGATAAACAAAAAATTAAGCAATAAAAAAATTATTTTTAATTATAATCATAAAGTACTCTTAAAGCCATTCAACTTTTATTCGAAACATTTTTTTCTATCTCTCCTAGTTTCGACGATATTTGCATTGAAATAAAA
>NW_012048140.1:0-398 GCF_000956235.1 Wasmannia auropunctata
TTCTGGTACATTTCTTGCAGCATGGTTTCAATTATTTTTTTATTTCCATTTCTGATTTTGTAATGGGAGTTTCGGGCACATTTAAAAAAGTTGTAGTAAATAATACAACTATTACATTTCTCGGATTGAACATTTTGCCTCTGAAAAATTATAAATAATAAATTGTAGTTATATAAACATCTTTAGAAACAAAAATAGTAAATATATTTAAAAAATAGTAATGCTTTATTGTATACATACTCTATTTACATTACATTATTTATTATGTTAAAGACAAATATATATTTTAATTTATTCTAAACGTGATAAATGTATATTATATAATAATTATACCTTTTTATATTTTTATTTTCCGTGAGAAACTCAAGAAGAAATATAATTCTTATGTGACACATAAA
>NW_012048141.1:0-346 GCF_000956235.1 Wasmannia auropunctata
ACTCTTCTTTTTCAATTTCAAATTGGTCCTGGTACATTTCTTGCAGCATGGTTCTAATTTTATTTTTATTCCATTTTTAATTTTGTAATGGGAGTTTCGGGCACATTTAAAAAAGTTGTAGTAAATAATACAACTATTACATTTCTCGGATTGAACATTTTGCCTCTGAAAAATTATAAATAATAAATTGTAGTTATATAAACATCTTTAGAAACAAAAATAGTAAATATATTTAAAAAATAGTAATGCTTTATTGTATACATACTCTATTTACATTACATTATTTATTATGTTAAAGACAAATATATATTTTAATTTACTCTAAACGTGATAAATGTATATTATA
>NW_012048142.1:0-794 GCF_000956235.1 Wasmannia auropunctata
ATACCGCGTAATATGATATTTAACATTTTCGATAACCTATTGCTTTACTGTTTGCAAATGTTCTTTCGATTGTAATAGTTTTTTTGTTATAATTTTTGTGATTTTTCGGGATACAATTCTGTGAATCTTTAAATTTNTTACCCAACGATGTGATGCTTTAAATCCTAACGGGGAAAAGTTCCTTTTCTGCTCGAATGGCCCATCGAGCAATATTAATATCATGAACAGTGACTCCTCTTTCTAAACTTTCTTGAAATTTATTTAATGTGAACGATGAAATTAATTTCAGCTTCTCCAGTCTATTTCCACCTCTCCTTATTTGTTCCTTCCATCTTTGTAACCGGCGTAGTGATGTTACTTTTCGAAACATATGTTTTACGTTTTGAAGCGACTTTGGTCTAGCCGTACCGTCAGGTTTCCAAAATTCCACGGCTCTTCTTTTATATTCGATTGGTATATCATCATTTATACATACCATTTCTTTAACATACGATTTTTCTTCTATTTCATTTTCTCTTTCTTCTTGTTCATTCCATTTTTCTTCTTCAATTAATTCCGCTTCTGGAATATCGAAAGAATTTTCAAAATCCAGGGACTCTTCTTTTTCAATTTCAAATTGGTCCTGGTACATTTCTTGCAGCATGGTTTCAATTTTATTTTTTATTTCCATTTTTAATTTTGTAATGGGAGTTTCGGGCACATTTAAAAAAGTTGTAGTAAATAATACAACTATTACATTTCTCGGATTGAACATTTTGCCTCTGAAAAATTATAAATAATAAATTATAGTTATA
>NW_012048143.1:0-619 GCF_000956235.1 Wasmannia auropunctata
TATATTTTACATAGAGAGATCACTTTACTTTACTACTAATATTAGACATTACAGTAAAATCTTTTCCCTTGTATATTGAATAATGTATTAAATTTGCTGCTAATAACAAATTCGTAAAAACACAATTCGAATAAAGTCTATTTCAACAAATGCACCCTGTTGTATGTAACAAAATTATTATTGCTTCATTTGGTAAAGAATTAATTTATTATTATTGTGATTATTATTTATTTCCTAAAGCAAATAATAATAAAAATTCAAAACAAAAATTTTTTAAGCAAATAAAATAATTCTCAATAAGTCTGTTCACTGTTTATATAATTGACAAAATTTGCTATGACAATGTTAAATATACTGTACATATAAAAAATATTTTGTAGTAGAGATATCAAAATCTTACATATCATCTTTCGTTGATGCATTTCTTTTATTCATTTATCTTTTTAGATTTACAAATCCGAAAGAAATTGAAATAAACTTGGGATATACAGGGTGTCCCGTAACGCTTAATTAATATTTCAAGGCGTGAAAGAGAATGAAATTTTGAACTAAAAGTTCCTCTTTCAATTTTGGCTCAGACCATTATTTACAGAGTTATTAACGATTAAAGTTAATCAAT
>NW_012048144.1:0-368 GCF_000956235.1 Wasmannia auropunctata
CCATCGGATGTGCCATGCCTGAGCGCGCGAATTTCAGCCGCTAATATTGGTTAACTAAAATCGTTTATAATTTGAAAAGTATTATAGCCTCGACATTTTTGTATGAGGATTTTTGTCTCAAAATTATCTTAGGAACACGTTCTTAAAAGGAAATCCGGTAGAGGCGGGACACCCTGTATATTTTACATAGAGAGATCACTTTACTTTACTACTAATATTAGACATTACAGTAAAATCTTTTCCCTTGTATATTGAATAATGTATTAAATTTGCTGCTAATAACAAATTCGTAAAAACACAATTCGAATAAAGTCTATTTCAACAAATGCACCCTGTTGTATGTAACAAAATTATTATTGCTTCATTTG
>NW_012048145.1:0-701 GCF_000956235.1 Wasmannia auropunctata
AAAAAGGAAAAGCAAGAAGGGACGGGCAACAGGGGGAATGTTAATGAGGATCAGAAGAGAATTAATAGAGAAGGATAGAGATACAAGAATAGAGACAGAGAAAGAGAGAATGTTGGTGGGGAGAATAAAGATGGGAAAGGAGAAATGGAGAATATTGGGAGTGTATGTGCAGGATATGCGGAAAACGTTACAGGAATTAGAAAAGTGGGCAGAGAGGGAAGAGGAAGGGGTAATGACACTGGTAGGGGAAGATTTTAACGCGAGAACGGGTAGGGAGGGAGGAAGGATAAACGGGGAGGAGGAAGAGGAGGAGAATGGAAGAAGGTCGAAGGACATAAAGATAAACAAGGAGGGAAGGAGGCTGGTAGAGTTTGTGGAGGATAAAGATTGGAGCATAATAAACGGAAACATAGATGGGGATGAAGAGGGGGAATTCACTTTTACGGGGGGTAAAGGGCACACGGTAATAGATTACGTTATAGGGGATGAGGAGGTCAGAGAGAAAATTGGTGGGTTAAAAGTAGGAGACAAGATAGATTCGGATCATCAACCGTTGGAAGTGTGGATAAAGGATGTGACAGAAGGAAGGAAGGAGGGGAAAAGAGGCGATAGAGGAGGTAGAGGGGTATGGAATGAGCAAGGGAGGAAGGAATTTCAAAAAAGACTGGGAAGGATAGAGGTAGGGAGGGAGATGGAGGTGA
>NW_012048146.1:0-996 GCF_000956235.1 Wasmannia auropunctata
GGAGGAAGTGATGAAGGAATTAAGGGGAGTGAAAATGTGAAGAGAGGAAGTAAGAAAAATAAAGCAGAAAGTGATGGAAGGGATTAAGGAGCAGGGGGGGAGATAGAGGAATTTAGGAAAGAATTAAAGGAAAGGCAGAAGGAATGGAGGGAGGAGAGAGAGGATATGAAGAATCAAATTAAGGATTTAGAAAGGAAGATAGAAGAGTTAGAAGTAAGAGAGAGAGAGGGGAGGAGAGAGGAAGAGGAAGCAAGAGACTTAAAAAGTAAGATTAGAGAAATGGAAAGAAAGATGGAGGCGAAGGAACGGGAGGAGAGAAGAAAAAACATAATAATAAGAGAAATGGAGGTAGAGCAAGGAAAAAGAAGGGAGGCTGTGGAAAAGATAATGGAAGCAATAGGTGCGAGGATGGACATTGAGGAAGTTAAAAGAATAGGAGGGGGAGAAAAGAGGGGAGAGGAGATGGTAAAGTTAAGAAGCGAGGAACAGAAGTGGGAAGTCATAAACAAAAAGAAGAATTTGAAAGGTAGAAAAGAAAGAATTTTGGAAGACTGGACATGGAAGGAAAGAAAAATGATATGGAGACCAGAGGAGATATCAAAAAGAGAAATGAAAAACGGAAAGAAAGTATGGGTAGGGAAGTATAGGAAGGTACGGATTGAGGAGAAATGGTGGAAATGGAACGAGATGGAGGAGATACTAAAGGATGGGCAAGGAAGAATTTGGATGGAGAAATCGGGAAAAGGAGAAAGGAAAGAGGAAAAGGAAGATATCGGGACCAAGGAACAGAGCAAGAGAATGAGAGGGAAAAGGGAAACGTAAGTCTAAGGGAGGGGGGAAGTAGGATAGCCTTTTGGAATGTGGCGGGGTTAAGTAACAAAGACAAGGACTTTTGGGAGGGATTAAAGGAATGGGATGGCATTATCGGAGACATGGATGGAGGAGGGAGGATGGAGAAAAATTAAAGAGAGGGTGCCAAAGGGATATATATGGGGG
>NW_012048147.1:0-462 GCF_000956235.1 Wasmannia auropunctata
GTCACACCTCTGTTTGTTCTATACGGCTCCGAAGAAACTCAGTTAGTCGTTTTCTAAAGTATTAATTTGAAAAGTGGAGATTTCCAGCTGTAAAATGCTTTTTTAAAAATCTCGTTACGATCATTTTTGACGAAGTTGCTCTATCTTGAAATTTTGTCACCGAGTTACAGTCACGAAATTAATTGTCCGGACACAGGTATTAAGAGTTTATTTTTTGCTATAATTTCATTAAAAATGGTAATTTTATAAAGATAATAATATTTAGACGTGAAAACTATTCCTAGTGATACATTTTCATCAAAAGGATTAGTCAAATTTATTATACTTTTAAATATACAGATTTAATCAATAAAATTATAAAAATAATTGCAAAATTAATTGACTGGACAAACAAAAATAAAATTGAAAAAATATAACATTAAATAATACATTAAATTTTAATAGCGCGTGGGTCCACCTTTA
>NW_012048148.1:0-783 GCF_000956235.1 Wasmannia auropunctata
TGGAGATGCATCAAATCAAATTTTTTTTACTAAATTTGCGAAGTTCCCATGGNGTAAAATAAAAAATCGCATACAAATGCGACTTACAGCGTTTGAAAGCGTGAATCTTTACCTTTAATTTGCGCACTCGATCAGCATTGTGCGATTTTTTTTTCACCGAGTTATTCAACTTTGAAGTAAAAATGACCTTTTTTGATTCAATGTTAAATAACTCGGTGAAAAAAAAATCACACAATGCTGAACGAGTGCGCAAATTAAAGATAAAGATTCATTCTTTCGAAAACTGTACACCTCATTTTTGTGCGATTTTTAGTTAGGACCGTGGAACTTTGCAAAGTATTTTTGCAAAATTCCAAAATTTGGGGAAAAATTTTGCGATTTGTCACACCTCCATTTGTATCTCTACGGCTCCGAAGAAACTCAGTTAGTCGTTTTCTAAAATATTAATTTGAAAAGTGGAGATTTCCAGCTGTAAAATGCTTTTTTAAAAATCTCGTTACGATCATTTTTGACGAAGTTGCTCTATCTTGAAATTTTGTCATCGAGTTACAGTCACGAAATTAATTGTCCGGACACAGGTATTAAGAGTTTATTTTTTGCTATAATTTCATTAAAATGGTAATTTTATAAAGATAATAATATTTAGACGTGAAAACTATTCCTAGTGATACATTTTCATCAAAAGGATTAGTCAAATTTATTATACTTTTAAATATACAGATTTAATCAATAAAATTATAAAAATAATCGCGAAATTAATTGACTGGACAAACAAAAATAAAA
>NW_012048149.1:0-546 GCF_000956235.1 Wasmannia auropunctata
ACGAAATGATACTATCATCGATATTATTGAAATATACGTAAATCACTATCAAACATTTATCTATCTGGAAAAATTTCCGACCGATATTCTTTTTATAGTATTTATTGCTACAATCGCAAATATTAACTTCTGCATTACAAAGAATAACGATTGCTTGAATTGTCACGAGGACAGTTATAATCGCAACATTGATTTTACTATCAAATGCTTTTATAATCTCTGAATGTCAAAGTTGCAATGAAGTAATATTATAATCTTGCTATAAAATCTGCGTAATAAACCATTATCAAAAAGCATGCAGTTGTCTATCCTGTGGAACATATTGATTAAAAAGGCACGACTTTATTTTCCAAAAATAGCAATATGGGTTTTTCTGTAACACTTTTAAAAATGTGATGTATATTGTGTAATTGTAAAATACACATGTATTCCATATATAAATAATTTTGTATATATGTATAATTTTTTTATAGTGTCTCTTGTATCATCGTACATTTTCCGCATAAGATAAAAATGTTTTTATGTTTGATTAAATGTATGTTTATA
>NW_012048150.1:0-435 GCF_000956235.1 Wasmannia auropunctata
ACTTGGCGCTTTTTATTTAATTTAAATTTCTGATAAAATTTATTACTTTAAAATTTTTTATTTATTGTTGTTTTTCTTATTAGGTTTAGCAGCGCCAAGTGTTTTTACATAAAAATTATTTTTTTAAGATTTAATTTTTTTATTTTGCATTCTAAGTACATACCTGTTACTCGGGTTGTAAATTAATTATTTTATGAGAGTATAATTTGACGCCAATTATTGACAACAAATATATTTTATACAGACGATATACACATTACTTAGGTTGAATAACATAATTTTTATTTAACTTTACGCCATTTACTGATATCAAATCTTTTATACAAATAATAGTAATTGAATAATAAGACACCGTACATAATTTTTATTTAACTTGACGCCATTTACTGATATCAAGTCATTTATAGAGGTAATAGTAATATACAAATCACTGAA
>NW_012048151.1:0-326 GCF_000956235.1 Wasmannia auropunctata
TGTGTATGGCGAAAGAATAAGTAATAGAACTGTTTATAGTGAAATTAATGCATTAGAAAGAAATAATGAAAACTTTAGAGCACAAAATGACCCAGAACATCATGTTGCTATCACACCATTACTTAATATTATTCCAGAAATTGATATGGTAAAAATATTTGTGTTAGATTTAATGCATTTAGGATATATTGGTGTCATGAAAAAGTTGTTAGTAGATTATTGGGTGGAAGGTAAATTGACAGTAAGACTGAGTCGTTTACAAAAAAAGAGCTTTCAAGAAGACTTGATACTATTAAAAAATATATACTAATTGAATTCCAAAGAAA
>NW_012048152.1:0-456 GCF_000956235.1 Wasmannia auropunctata
ATATGAAAAAGGCCCAAATAATGATCGGATTTGGTATGCCGAATCCGGCACACCTCATCAATATCTGTATTCGGGCCTAATCCGGCGCAAGCTAAATCTGGCATACCGGACCAAATTTCTACTCGGGTATCGGCTGAATTTGATGGAGATAGTTATTAATTAACTGAATTTCGTTATTGAGCGTGATGGATAAGGATAACAAGATTCCGAATTTTATGTTGCGAGCTTCCAAGGTAAACACAGAAGATTAAAGTGCCGGGATAAAACTGTCACATAAATCGATAAGCTAATAAATACCGAGCTAGGGATCACCTCTTCCCCCCGCATCTCTCTCGCAAATGGAGTAAGTCCTACTTAAGGTCAGACTTCCTAGCAACGTTCAAATTGTGTCACCGGATACTTGCGGTTGACAAAGTCAGGGACAATAGTGCGGGTGGTTTTCCGATATATTCGCAA
>NW_012048153.1:0-1378 GCF_000956235.1 Wasmannia auropunctata
CTAAAGGAAGATTAAGTTAGCAAAACAATATACATATATATAACAACAAAATTATGCATAAAAATAACTTTAGAATTTGTTGCTAATTTGTTGCTTACAAAATATGTTAGTCTTAATTTAGTTACTAGCATATAAATGAATATAAACAACAGCAGAAAACCTACATAGCACATCCTGCCCGTTATAAATTCCGCTGCTCGATTTTCAAAGAATTAGTTGCTCGCATAAATTCGATCTTAGAATAATCCACAAGCATCCTACTATTAAAATATATCGATTTTGCTGCTAGCTGTAACATGTCGAAAATAAATTATTTATCCCGGCCGCTCACGCCGCCCGCTCTGAGTTCTGTTACCCAATCTCCAAAGAATTAGTTGCTCGCATGAATTCGATCTTAGAATAATCCGTGAACATTGTATTATTAAAATATATCAATTTTTTATTTTGTTGCTTTAATATGTTGAAAATGTCGAACTATAGTAACAAATTAACATTATAAATATTTAATTTAATGTTGCATTAAACTTTTTACTACGTCCGATCTTTATTGCGATAGTGAGGGGTCTAGTTTAAAGAGATATGTTCCAAAAGTAAACGTATATAACATATAAAAGAAATTATACGTGTGGTATGTATAAAACGAAAAATTATTACAATTTATGTTTTTATTAAAATATTTATAAGAAAATTGCGATCAAATTAGAGAGACAAATTAAGTAATTTTTACACTACTAAACGCAATTTTTGCTAAATGATTAAAATAAGTTAATCATAAATGGCATTCGATTGTGTAATAGAATTTTTTGACGATTGTAGTTGGTTAACTGTGTATACATAATTTTTAATAAAAACATAAATTATAATAATTTTGTTGTTTTATACATAGAGGGAGTTCCCCTAACGACGGACGGCACCTAATACCGGACATTAGTTATATCTGTAACAGTTGAATCTTAGTTGTTCCTATTTGTATTAGTATTCATTATTTTGGTTAAAAGTTGCATCTAAACAATACGAATAGTAAAAAAAAGGTTTGTGAGATGAAAATAATTTAAAAACTGCACTTCAGAAAATTTTAGCAAAAGAAATTAACTAAAGAGAGGCATCTTCAAAATATGGCATTGCAAGAAGCACTTGCTGCCAAAAATGGGCATATGAGGCTTGTGCCGATATCCCCGAGTGTTCTGACAATTATATTTGTGATCGCTGCAAATTATTATATATTGAAACTGTTTTCTGAGTATGTTAGTAAGTCTTACTGTGTCCGGTATTAGGTGCCGCTTAATGATTTCTCAAAATCGTATAGTAAAGTTTAACGTCAATTTAAGTTAACTGCAATAATAGTATTGATTATTTTGTTGCTTTATTTTGATTTCTA
>NW_012048154.1:0-1742 GCF_000956235.1 Wasmannia auropunctata
TATATATATATATATATACATATATATAGTCGTTACTTTTATCTCGTTACTTTATATGCAATACATATGTATGGAACATGCATACAAACAAGTTTTAAAAGAAGGGAGTGTTTTGTGTGACCGTGTTATAATTAACTATAATTATTATACATTTCGTGTTGATCAGTTAGAGATATAGACAATTTGATGCTACTTTAAAGAAGTTAACAAAATTCGAAAAAATAACAGAAATGACTCGTTAGTTTTTGAGTAATGATAATGATAAGAAGTTACTTTTTAAATTCAGTAACGGTAACGAGTTACTTTTCAGAAAAAAGAACGATATCGAGTTACTTTTGTAAAGTAACTCGATTTTCCAACCCTATGGATTCTAAATCGAAATCATAGAGCGAATATTTTTTTAGACGTGTTGGTTTACTGAAATGATTATATTTTATTATTTCCTTCTCGTACATTGTTGTTTAAAGAACTTAAAATTATATTGCGTAATATATGTATATTTATCTGTTCGGAAAAAAATAAATAACGCACTGTTAAATTTATAATATCAAATTATAGGTACTTGAATTCTTTTGAGTTCCATTTGGTACCTATTTTTAATTATTCCTTCAGATCACCATTGCTTCTACTCAATATATCATTAATTCAACTAAAACAACGAAATTAAACAATTCAACTCAAGAAATGTAATTAAATTTAATTAAAATTTTTCGAGGGGTTAACCACTATGGAAATCAGTGTACATTTTTTTAGGAATATATTGCCAGTATTGCGGCAATACAATACTAGCAATACGCTATCAATACATAGCAATATCTCGAGCAATACCTAGCAATAGATTAGCAATATCTGCAATGGCAGTACATGAGGTAATAAATGGTAATATTACTGACAATACGAAAGCAATACAATAGCAATACTAGCAATAAAGTGTGTTGTATTGCCATAATTGACAATCAGTGTACATTTTTTTAATAGTGGTTGACCCTAGAGGTGTGTGAATCAAGCATTTGCATGGTCGAATCGAATCGAATCGAATCGAATCGAATTTTTTATAACATGTTCGAAATTGAATCGAATCGAATCTCTTTAATTCGAATACGAATCGAATCTGAATCAAATTTTCACCGATTAACATTACATGTTAATTTAAACGTAATAAATATCAAAATTTGTGATTTACATTATTTTGCGCAATGATTTAAACAAACTGAAGACCTATTTTTGATTTACATCTCATTACAAAGGATCATGATCTTATATGACATTTTGAACTAGAAAATATTAATAATATATGTATACACGAATAGTTAGAATGCTTTCGAATATTTTATTAATCTATATGAATACATTACATGTATTAAAAATGCTTATTTATTAGAGAAGAATAATTGGTCGCGTGGGAGATGTAATGAACCAAATAAAATAGGCGATCGATTCGAAATCGAACATCTTATAAGTTAGCAGAACAAAATGAGCAGAATCAATTTTAACTAGTAAAATTATTTGTTGCTAAAAAGTTGCCAAAGAAAATAATTTGTTGCTCTATTATTTTTTTTTTAAATGATGTTTTGCTAAAGGAAGATTAAGTTAGCAAAACAATATACATATATATAACAACAAAATTATGCATAAAAATAACTTTAGAATTTGTTGCTAATTTGTTGCTTACAAAATATGTTAGTCTTAATTTAGTTACTAGCATATAAATGAATATAAACAACAGCAGAAAACCTACATAG
>NW_012048155.1:0-667 GCF_000956235.1 Wasmannia auropunctata
CGCCCTTCCGCCCTTCACATATTCTGCTCTTGGTCATAGGGCGATTTTCAATTTGCCATTTCTTTCGCACCATTGTCCGCGCAATCCCGCACTCGTCCCGCGCTTTGGCGCTCGAAGCCCGGGATCGAAGTTTCGGCAGTTGATTTCTCGAGGCTCTTTTGGTGAGGCTTTCGGCACGAAGCGGGGTGAATGTGAATAACGCTCACGCTCGAATTTATATACTCTGGTACGAATTAGAGATATACGTTTAGTGCCTTCTCTGATCTCGTGATACCGAAGTCTGCGTGGAATACGGAACATTTGTGGTGAACGAACTCGCGATGGTAATTCGAGTGCATTTCCGAGTTACCATTTCACGTTACCGATAATACGATATTACATAAGATTATATGGTATGTAAAATATTTTCTAATGTCGTTATTTGTTCTTTCGAGCTTATCTCCGGCAATTTTCCGATACCTTTCCATTCCAATTTCCCTGCGTACGTATATATATATATATATATATATATATTATACACACGCCGTAATTACGATATTATGTGTGAAAGTTTGATTTTTTTCCCATCTCATCTGTGCTGACAGGAGAGAGAACCTCTTTTGCTCGATTAACCCTAAACTTCGTGCTTAAAGGCTTGTGTGCTTGTGTTCGTTTTTATCTCGAAGTT
>NW_012048156.1:0-799 GCF_000956235.1 Wasmannia auropunctata
AGTGCACGATCTCACGAACGCATGACGAATAATCATATGATCGAAAAGTTATTTTATTTTTCGGTCATGTCTGTGACACTGTGATCTTAATGTTGTTCAATGCTAGGGCGATAATGCGATATAAATACGCGGGAAACATTACGTAATGCACCATCAGCATATCGAGGATGAACCTTTCGACATGTGTTTCGCATTTTCGAAAGATATGTGATAGGAGTATTTATAACTCTGAGTTTCGGGTCATTTTTTGATAGTCCATTATTATCCGTTTCGTCCGAACTGTAATTTTCCAGTTAAATCAGAAGAGGAAATTAAAAAAAGGGTATTTTTATCTTCTTATCTCGTTTTTGCAAATTGTGATGATCGATGGTTATAGTAGATTTCAAAAGTTCTTTCAGGTTATCCATAAAATCGCGGTGAAATAGAGAGAGAGAGAGAGAGAGAGATCGAGAGAGCATCGCGCGCGTTATCGTTATCGCTCGCGAGCGTTATGCTCTTTCCATTTTATTTCTCCCAGCAGCAGGGATGTGATATCGAAAGGGCGCATTGACGGTTTGCAGGCCGTGTGGGTGTACGTCGTCAGCCTGCCTGTGATAATAATCAATTCTCCACGCCACAAAATACCGCCCGCACCGAAAACGATGACGACCCTCGACAGCGCCGGCACGGGCCTCTTCGTGATCGGCCTGCTGGCCGAGACCTACGCCGATCTGCAAAAGTTCGCCTTCAAGCAGGACCCGGTGAACAATGGGAAGTGGTGTAACGACGGTGAGACCTCCGATTATACACACGTAATATA
>NW_012048157.1:0-306 GCF_000956235.1 Wasmannia auropunctata
CAAAAAAGTCCACAGGCTAAACGGTGCAAGATAGGAGGTTGGTGCAAAGGACCTTTCTTGTTCCTCTCGTCGAGTTCTGTAAGGAAAAATTGCCACCCATCCTAAATTCAAAAAAAAGATTCTTTTTGAAAATTTTAAAAAAGCCCACAGGCTAAACGGTGCGAGATAGGAGGTTGGTGCAAAGGACCTTTCTTGTTCCTCTCATCGAGATCTATAAGAGACAATTGCTACCCATCCAAAATTAAAAAAAAAATTTTTTTTTAATTTTCTAAAAGTCCACATGTTAATCGTTGCGAGATAGGAAGT
>NW_012048158.1:0-425 GCF_000956235.1 Wasmannia auropunctata
TCAGGGGGGGCTTCGCCCCCCCCCGAATCCCTCCTGACCGTGGGCTTTCGCCCCTCGGAACCCCTGACCGGAGGCTTCGCCCCTGGACCCCCCAGCCTTCTTGACCCAGGACACACGTGAAAAGTGTTTGCAACTGTGTCCAAAATTCATGGGTCCAAAACACGTTTCTCGACATTCTCTATGCATTGGTATAGTCCAATTTTGGTCGATTTTTCAAACTTGATACACCCTTTGGACTTAAAAAAATTTTTTTAATTTACAAATTTCGTTCAAAAATTCATGGGTCCAAAACACGTTTCACGACATTCTCTATCCACTGGTATTGTCCAATTTTTGTCCATTTTTCCAATTTGAAACTCCTTTTGGACATCGAAAAAATTTTTTTGAAAATTTCAAAAAGGTACCACAGGCTAACCGGTGCGAGA
>NW_012048159.1:0-1246 GCF_000956235.1 Wasmannia auropunctata
TTTAAATGTGTAAGTGAAAGTCTGTGTATAATGAAATAATGTGCGAAAGATGGAATGTAATGAAATGAGTTGGCGGTATCGGTAAATGAGGAATCTTCTATAAGATGATCGACTTCAGTAGCTGTGGAGAGTTAAGCTTCCGAGGACCGCCACAGACAACCGCCGCGCGCGCTATCTCGACGCCAAGGAAGGAAAAAAAAAGAAAACGTTGCCTCCGCGATCGGCGCCGGAAGTTGAGGACGAATCGGAAGGGGCGCGTACCGTTAGCAAAGTCAGAGCGTCGCGCAGTGTCGCGCAGGCGTACCGCACGATCCGACCGGAGGTAATCCAACCGCGCGATTTGTCCGAGGAACGCTCGGAGATCATCGGCTACGAACGACCGCTTCAACCGCGACGATTCCTCGTTCGATGCGCGCAAGGGAAACGCTAGCGCGAACGAGGGTCGGAAGGACGCGTTCTCCGTGAGACCGATGCATCGCGACGCGTGTCGCCGGTGCGGTTCGCGCGCGATCGGGAGTACGCGGCGCGGCGAGACAGCGGTCGAACGAGGGCCCCGCGGCGCGAGACGAAGAGTGGTTTCGCGAGAGGGCGCGCGAGAAAGGCGTCTCCGCAGCGAACGAGAGAATCGATTGGCACGTCGATTTCGGTCGCGCGGGAGCTACTGGGCGAGTCGTCGAGAAGCTCGCGCCCATCTGCGCATTCCCGGCGCGTTGAGCCGCTGGCGTCCACGGGAGGTATGATGTGAAACGGCGAATCGACGAGCGCCAGCGCGAATGCGACGAACGGAGTGACGCCTTCCGCGTGCGCCGTTCGGAGCGCGCGTACCGGAGAGGCGGGACTACCTTGTTCCAAACGAACGTGTCGGCCTCGCGGAGGAGTGCGACGCAATATAGAGAGAGAGTGAAACGGAACGAGCGTCCTCCGCGAGAATCGCGCCGAGAGAGGGGGTGGGCAGGACCGCGCTCCACGGTCGCGAGCCGCGGCGATCGTTTGGGCGAGACGAAGCGCGATAGAGAGAGAGGCGGCGAACACGCCGCGTTCGACGAACGCGCGAGACACTCCGCGTGAGGACACGCCGACGAAATTCGGCGCGTGTGGACCGAGCGACGTGCGCGGTCCGACCGTCCACTCGGATCCCCGGAATTTTCGTCTCTATTCTTTCTTTCGCGAGGGGTCCGTTCCGAGCGCGCACGAGAGGGTGACGAACGGCGCGAGGTCAGCCGCGCGCTCCCCAACCTCGTCGACG
>NW_012048160.1:0-441 GCF_000956235.1 Wasmannia auropunctata
CCACTCAGAAAATATATGTACACCTGGATTTCTGACTTCAAGACTTCACCGGACTTCACGGACTTCATCGGACTACACTGGAATTCATCGGACTACACCGGAATTCATCGGACTTCATCGGACTTAGTCGGACTTCACTAGATTTCTTTCATGGATATAGTTGCCACTTTTCACATCTTCGTCTCGAAACACCAACAAAATTTTTCAACAAACTTCCAGACGAATGTGTTAAGAGGATGCTAAAGCCGTCTGTTTTATCAACAAAAATACCATTTTTGTTGGTTACTAATTACTTCGTATTAATTGCATAGAATAAAATTTCCTTTTCCACGATTAAAACACACATGCTAATATATCTGGCTCTGATGCATTTTGTATCAAAAACGGGAAAAATGAAATAATTACAGATTTCGTTATCCATTTTAACCTCAACATGGCGAA
>NW_012048161.1:0-2209 GCF_000956235.1 Wasmannia auropunctata
TTTTTTTTAATGTTAAGATTAAATTTTTCATTAAAATGCTATTGTTCTATTTTCTTAAAGGTTGAAATTATATACTGTAATTTTTTAAAGTTAATGGAACTAATACTGTTGATTTGATAACACTTTAAAAACAGCTCGGGTTATTTTGTCCCAGTATAACCACCGTGTATTATGAAGTGTGACCATGAAGGGTTAATTATGTAAATGATATATATTTCCTAAAAAATTGTGGAATAATGTTCTTTTTAAAAAATTTTTCTGATTAATTTTTTTATAAATTATTTTATTAATAATAATATAAGTAAATTTATATATATTTATGAATGTTATTAAATTGTTTCTTCATTGCAACCATATTGGATGTCAAGAAGAGGGCAAGATTTAATTTTTTAATAAAACGCATCATTTATTCGAAAAGTGCTGATGTTTTTATTTTAGTATAAAGTAAGTACATACATTATGATTAAATATAGAACATAATATCCGAGAAATATCTCCCGACTTTGCTGACACTCTGTTTTGACGAAATTTTCGCATAATGGCGGCTCAACTTCGTCAATGCGTTGAATTTTTTTCTTGAAAACTCAGGAATTGTTGGTTTGTTGGCATATATATAAAATTTCTTAAATCTCTTTTTGCCTTTCCCTAAAAAAAATCGCACATGTCGATTTTGATGGACAATTCTGGTCGTCATTATGTGAGATGACGCGATCAAATTTCTGCACCAACTCAATTGTTTCGCGCATAGTGTGGTAGGTTGCGGCGTTCGAAACTGGAACCATATGTTTTCCAGATTCATACCATCCAATTGAGGCAACAAAAACTCATCATGTTGCGATAACGCCACTGTCAGTGCATTTCCAATCACTGAGACAATGTTTTCAATATATCGGCCGGTATGATGCACTGATGTTTTTACGTCCACAATTAACTCAGTGCACGATAATCAATTTTTGAATTATTTATTTGATGCATTAGTGCATTTTGTCGATCAAAAATTACACGCAATTGCGAACTGTTTCCGCAAAACTTTCCCCATTTATAATAAAAATTTTTATAATAATAATGCGTTATTCGTCTATGTAGCGTTCTACTAATCGTAATGTGTTTATATGATGATAGGGGAGCATTCCGTTTGACCACGGCTCATTGACCACAGCCACTCACAGTGGCCGGTGCCTAGAGATTTTCCACTGTTCAAGCGCTGTGAGTGGCTGGTGGTCAATCGGGACGTGGTCAATCAGCAGCGCTAAAATCATAAAACGAAAATGGCATGCAATTCAAATCTTGCGCTCTTATTGGGTCCTATACATAGAATTATAACTGGGATTTG
Organism: Wasmannia auropunctata; assembly: GCF_000956235.1. Taxonomy (NCBI): domain Eukaryota; kingdom Metazoa; phylum Arthropoda; class Insecta; order Hymenoptera; family Formicidae; genus Wasmannia; species Wasmannia auropunctata. The sequence continues at coordinate 1,334 of NW_012048161.1, forward strand.
GATTTTCATGGGATTCCCTGTGTCGTGCACAGAGCTGCTGTGTGCAAGTCTGTGTCGTACACGGAGCACTATACTGCATACAAGTGTATCAAATGCTTGGAATAAGATAATGAGCAATATTTCTCGAGGACACTCGATGCTAATTGAGATCGGCAATTCGGACAAATCAGGTGCGGTCTGCGGGCATGGTTTCAGTGATCATTCGGTACTCACACGTAGCGGTACTTTGCACGAGACACGGGAAATCATGTAAATATGCCTTAATTATAATTGTAAAAAAAGAAAAAAAATTAATAAATCATACGAAATTTTTTCTAGCTATATAGTTCAAATAAATTAACTTTTTCCATTCCATCACATACAAAGGAGGATACAATTTTTAGGCGTTTTAGCTACCGCTCGGGGATTGTTTTATTTCTACATTTTCTTATGTATTTTTCTTCGTAGAAAATTATTATAATAGACTTAAGAAAAAATTGATACACTGAAATAAAATGAGAAATACAAAATAATTTGTAAAGAGGACTAGTTAGGATGCAATAATTGATGTATTATCGTAGTTTCAAGTTTTTATGTTTCTCATAAGATTAATTACTAATTTTTTTTGTAACAAATGTTATAGTAAAAAATGATAATCTAATTAACGTTTTGCGATGTAATATTACTCGCATTTAGTCCAATTATGAATTAATTCTTAAATTGTTGAAGTATATCTGACAGCGATTTCAACGATGCAAATAAGGATTTCATTCATTTTATTTCAATTTACTACTTTTTTTTTAAGTCTGGCGTTATTATAATGATAGTTTTCGGTTTCTACGAAGAAAAATACATAAGAAAATGTAGAAAAGATCGGAAGAGCACACGTCTGAACTC
>NW_012048162.1:0-668 GCF_000956235.1 Wasmannia auropunctata
TAGCGTAGTGACACATCGAATTTCCCAATATCCGTCGCCTCTCTCCTAACTCCATCAACTGTCCTCAAATCGTCGGCCGCTGCGTCCAACAATTGCTGCATCAACCGTTGCTTTTGATCCGATTCGGAAGACGTGAGAAACTGTGCTCGCACTTCAGCGAGCAACTTTCCATCATTGTCCGCCGATCCATCCCAATAATTAGAGCTGTGCGCCGATATTATAAGTATCGGCGGCGGGCGCCGGTCATTCGGCGCGTATATATATATATGCATATATTGATACATAAATAAGAAATTCAATAATATAAAGTTATACTTTTAAAACTATATGTAATTGCAACTATGCAACTTTTATTTATATGAAAATTTATAGTGAAAATAGCTATTGTGTTTACTTGTCGCAATTATCATACAATAGTTTTTTACATAGATCGTAATTGTCGTGAATAAATATTACTTTAAAAATTACTTTATTAACTGTGCTCGGACATATGCTTGACCTTTTGTTATTTATTAATAATCCAGCAATGGAAAATACTCGTTCATTCGGCGTTGAAGTTGCAGGAGTACATAATACTTTTTTTGCCAGTTTAGATAACATAGACATATCATGTTTTCTATTCTTCCAAAATTCTAAAATATTTTTAAAGGATGCATGTTTGCTAAATA
>NW_012048163.1:0-308 GCF_000956235.1 Wasmannia auropunctata
TCATAGAAGCGGAAACCTTTTTCCCATTTTTAATACCTTGTTCCAGGCTGCTCGACGATCAATTATTTCCTCTGTACCAAATTTGTTTATAACCTTAACGAGACTTTTACCCTCTTCAGGAAAAGGAAAAATCTAACAGTATCATTCCTTCGAGCTTGACTAGTGCAACCAAAGACACAACAAAAAACTTTACTTTTATTTTTTCGCGGTGAAAACTCCATGATTTACTCGCTGCATTACAATTTATACTAAAATTCAATTGATTGCCATATAAATACGGACAAAGCTACCTACTCGCGCTAATGCCG
>NW_012048164.1:0-812 GCF_000956235.1 Wasmannia auropunctata
TGGAGTTCAGACGTGTGCTCTTCCGATCTAACTATAAATGCCAGTTAATGTACTTAATTCATTATCAGAAGTGATAATACTTGAAAATTTGACAAAAATATTATCACTTTGAACTTGTATTCCTATATCCTTCATATTTGGTAAGGAAGTTTTGACGTTTTCTTGAACTACAACTTCTGTAGAACATCTAGGTTCATCAATTATTCGAATTGCAGGCATTTCTTCGTGCTCTTCAATTACATTTTGATTATCTGCAGTTGTTTTTTCATATGCAGTAATCTGCGTAATTTCTTTTGCAGATATATCACATACATTTTCTATTAATAATTGTTTTATATGAGATCTCTTATGCCATCTTTCTTCTCTGCATTTTGCTTTAGTTTCTCTTTGCAGACTGATATCTTTTTCCATTGATCCAATTGGTAGATTGAGCGATGGAATGCTTGTTTTCTTTAAGTGAGATATACGACTTTTACCTTGCAAAAAAGGGATTGAATTTAGTTTTCTTTTTATAATTTAAATGACTGAAAAATGAGGTTACAAAAATAAATAATTATTACTTGGTATGAAGTCTTCTTTTGTAAAATGAAGAGAACACACCTTCATAGAAGCGGAAACCTTTTTTCCCATTTTTAATACCTTGTTCCAGGCTGCTCGACGATCAATTATTTCCTCTGTACCAAATTTGTTTATAACCTTAACGAGACTTTTACCCTCTTCAGGAAAAGGAAAAAATCTAACAGTATCATTCCTTCGAGCTTGACTAGTGCAACCAAAGACACAACAAAAAACTTTACTTTTATTTTTTCGCG
>NW_012048165.1:0-766 GCF_000956235.1 Wasmannia auropunctata
ACTCCGCTCGCTCAGACTCCGCGATTAAGGATGTTAATTAAAAATTCCGGACTGTTCAAATAAACGCGTTACAATGAAACGTTCTAACCAGCGCTGGCTCGCGCCAATCGCGTCGATCGCGCTCTCCCGCCGTTACGGAAACTCACGCGCGACTGTGTTTGCTGATATCCGCCGCGTTCTACAGTTTCATTGTTGAGCGTTTCAACTAGCGAAACTCTCGAATATACCATTAACGAAACGCCGAATAACGAAGGGAAATTCAACGGCATTCCCCGGGCGAATTCGTCGAAATGCTCGTCATGTATCATTCATGAGGCCGACCGGGTAGGTAGGTAGGTAGGTAGGTAGGTAGGTTGGTAGATAGGTAGGTGGCGGAGACGTTCCAGGTCGATCCAGCAGCGCCAAGGATTCCACCCCCGTCCTGTCCGACGCGACTGAAACGCGCTACTACAACGCCGCAACTCTGATTACAGTTAGCTCGGTCCGCTGGCCTAAACCTCCCATATAACGCGCATCGCGCGGTCGTCGGGGACTAACCCGACGACGACCACTACACCACGCCACGCCGGGCGCGACATCCAGCCCCGACCATGATTATCCGGTGGATTGTCTTACCGCATCCTAATCTCGAGAATGCTCATATCGGAAGGCCATCGAACCAGACTTTACCGTTGTATATCGCGCGTCTTTGGCGCCTTTCATGATGGGTGATGTATAGATTAAAAGAAAAGTGACAAAATAAAGTAATGCAGGAAGAATTTATATA
>NW_012048166.1:0-801 GCF_000956235.1 Wasmannia auropunctata
TTATAATAAATTTGACTAATCCTTTTGATGAAAATGTATCACTAGGAATAGTTTTCACGTCTAAATATTATTATCTTTATAAAATTCCATTTTTAATGAAGTTATAGCAAAAGATAAACTCTTAATACCTGTGTCCGGACAATTAATTTCGTGACTGTAACTCGATGACACAATTTCAAGATAGAGCAACTTTGTCAAAAATTATCGTAACATAACGATCGAAAAAGCATTTCACAGCTTAAAGTCTCTACTTTTGAAATCCATAATTCATTAAATGACTTACTGATTCTTTACAAAGCTGCACGGATGCAAATGGAGGTGTGACAAATCGCAAAATTTTTCCTCAAATTTTGGAACTTTGCAAAAAACTTTGCAAAGTTCCACGGTCCTAACTAAAAATCGCACAAAAACGAGGTGTACAGTTTTCAAAAGAATGAATCTTTACCTTTAATTTGCGCACTCGTTCAGCATTGTGTGATTTTTTTTCTACCGAGTTATTTAACATTGAAGCAAAAAAGGTCATTTTTACTTCAAAGTTCAATAACTCGGTGAAAAAAAATCGCACAATGCTGATCGAGTGCGCAAATTAAAGGTAAAGATTTACGCTTTCAAACGCTGTAAGTCGCATTTGTATGCGATTTTTATTTTACTACATGGAACTTTGCAAATTTAGTAAAAAAAATTTAGATTTGATGCATCTCCATTTGCATCCGTGCAGCTTTGTAAAAAATCAGTAAGTCATTTAATGAATTATGGATTTCAAAAGTAGAGACTTTAAGCTGTAAAATGTTTTTTCGATAT
>NW_012048167.1:0-510 GCF_000956235.1 Wasmannia auropunctata
TAAAATTTAATGTATTATTTAATGATATATTTTTTTAATTTTATTTTTGTTTGTCCGGTCAATTAATTTCGCGATTATTTTTATAATTTTATTGATTAAATTTGTATACATTAAAAGTATAATAAATTTGACTAATCCTTTTGATGAAAATGTATCACTAGGAATAATTTTCACGTCTAAATATTATTATCTTTATAAAATTACCATTTTTAATGAAGTTATAGCAAAAGATAAACTCTTAATACCTGTGTCCGGACAATTAATTTCGTGACTGTAACTCGATGACAAAATTTCAAGATAGAGCAACTTTGTCAAAAATTATCGTAACATAACGATCGAAAAAGCATTTCACAGCTTAAAGTCTCTACTTTTGAAATCCATAATTCATTAAATGACTTACTGATTCTTTACAAAGCTGCACGGATGCAAATGGAGGTGTGACAAATCGCAAAATTTTTCCCCAAATTTTGGAACTTTGCAAAAACTTTGCAAAGTTCCACGGTCCTAACT
>NW_012048168.1:0-729 GCF_000956235.1 Wasmannia auropunctata
ATTTAGACAAACTATACTTCTGGAAAGGTATGCATAAAGATGTAAAGAGAGTCATTAAGAAATGCGATTTATGCCAGAAAACAAAGCCAAATAATGTATCTATGACGGGGGAGTACTGTGCAATTGTTCCAGAAGCCCCGCACCAATTAGTAACAGTGGATCTATAAGGTCCTCTTCCGAAATCAACGGGAGGAATGCAATATCTATTTGTGATAATGGATGCGTTTTCAAAATGTGTCTCATTGTATCCTATTCGAAATGCAACCGCGAATACGTGTGTAAGAAAATTTCTTAAAGAGTACGTATCGAAAAATGGAAAACCGCGAGCAATTTTAAGTGATCACGGTACACAGTTTACATCAAAAATTTGGAAAAATGAAATCGAAAAAGAGGGTATTAAGATACTGTACTCATCTATACGGCATCCTCAATCCAATCCGACTGAGAAAGTAATGAGAGAATTAGGAAGAATGCTGCGAACGTTCTGTTATAAAAAACATACTACTTGGATGAATCATATAAACAAAATTGAGCAAATTTTCAATGTCACAACACACCATAGCACAGGGTTTACTCCGTACGCGTTACAATATGATAAAGATCCAAAATTTAAGATAAAAGAATTAGTAAAATATCCACAGTCGGAAGAGTGCCCCGCGAATATAAGAATTCAAATGGCAGTAGATAATTTGAAAAGAGGAGCTGAACAGCGTAGAAAAGGGCAAAAAT
>NW_012048169.1:0-571 GCF_000956235.1 Wasmannia auropunctata
CTGGCCGGGTACTCAAATTAAAGCTAAAGATTCACGCTTTCGAACGCTGTAAAACCTTCATTTGCGTGCAATTTTTATTTTACTTTCTGGAACTTTGCAAAAGTTCGCAACAAAAAATTCGTCAATTCTCAAAATCTCCCCCAAACTTTGCAAGGTTCCATGATCCGAATTAAATTTCGCACATAAATACGGCTTACAGTTTTCGAAAGCATGAATCTTTAGCTTTAATTTGAGCAGTCGGCGAGCATTGTGCGATTTTTTTTTACAAAATTCAAGAATCACCTATTCTATCCTCCAAAGAAGAGTGTAACGTTGCAAAGATGACAAATCGTAACAAAATTTTTTAATAAGCACTTTATAGCTTAAAGTCTCTACTTTTGGAACTTCGCAAACTTGGTAAAAAATTTTTAGATTTGATGCATCTCCATTTGCATCCGTGCAGCTTTGAAGAATCAGTAAGTAATTTAACGAATTATGGATGTCGAAAGTAGAGACTTTAAGCTTTGAAATGCTTTTTTGATCATTCCGATACGATCATTTTTGACGAAGTTACACTCTCTTAAAATTTGCT
>NW_012048170.1:0-411 GCF_000956235.1 Wasmannia auropunctata
CGAGCGACTTCGCGGGCTCTGCTAGCGACAGAGACCTTTGCCTTTTTCTTGAAATCTGCGAGCGACAGATTTTAATGCGTATTGATTCGGTCGTGCGTTCCGCAAGCGACGGAACTCTCGATAGAATTCTCTTGAACACGAATCTAAACGACGATCGATGCTGTGTACTCGTGGAGCGGTGCGAGAAAACAGAACCCCGTTGCCGGTTTGCACCCTCCTTTTATGCTCTCTCGACTCTAGAATGTTCTCGAAACTCCTCTATACTATCTAGGGAAGTGACGCCCAGTGAGAAACAATTTGTCGATCCGACGTCGATTCGACGTCGAAAAGTGGGTTCGAAATGAGATCGAAATTGACATCGACATCGATGTCTTTTTGACTCCCATGTCGACCTCCTGTCGATTCAAACTA
>NW_012048171.1:0-867 GCF_000956235.1 Wasmannia auropunctata
TACAATCTAATGGTAGCGTCCAAAGCATATGTACTAATTGAATTTTGATCTGTTTTGTTATTTTGTGAGTTATTTATATGACATTTACGTTTTTTTAATCAAAATGTTGACTAATTAATATCTAACTTTTCTATTATGTAGTCTTATCTCTTTATCATGTAATCTTCATCGCGTATCACACAGAAAATTATCGCAATTTGTGGTTAAATATATTTGTCCAATTTCTTTATCTTTTGTTTTTTTATACAGTATGTACAATAAATTCTATAATTGATTAATAAAAATTTCTGTGCAAAAATGATTAAAAAAATACATAAATGAGGAATATTATATTCTTGTGATTTTAATGAATTTTTAAGTAATACTTTTTTAATACGCGCGTCTTTAATTATTAAAAATATGTTTTATTTAGGATAACAATATGGATGCAATTGACAACTTACTTTTATTTATAAATATAACGCTTTTACTTACTTTTATTTGTGCACATTTGCGCAAAATACTATCGTGTCTCTTGATGTAGATTTTTACAAAATGGATGATCATTTACTTTACTTTCTTTTATTCATATCAACTATGCAACTGTTCAATTAATCTTCTAGAAAAATAAGGTATACACACACATATACACACCCACCCACCCACTTTCACAGAGATATGTATTACTAACTGAAAACTTGATAATAATAAAATTAATGGAATAACTTTTATATATAAACATAGTAAATATAAATGTAATAATGAATAATTAAAATATAGATGAAACAACTCATCGTTTTCATTTTACTCACAAGTCAATTAATTTGGTATAAAATTGAAGGTTGAAATTGAAGCCAGGATCTACTGATTATGAGTTGATCGCTCTTA
>NW_012048172.1:0-597 GCF_000956235.1 Wasmannia auropunctata
ATTCGCCGTCGGCAACCCGATCTGGCCAGATCGTGCGAGTCCATTGCCTCCGTATTTACTCTCGGATTGCTGAAATTAGTCGGCGACAGTAACAAGCTCGTAATAGAGAACATGGAGCTAACGTTCGTAGGAACTATTGTCTGACCTGCGTGCTCCGTTTCTCCCGCGGTGAGCCAGACGTTCCGAGGCCACTGTCTCTCTCCCTCTCGCTGCTTGATGTAGACGATCTCCTTATGTCGCCGATTTATTCCTACGGTTATGCTCACGAGGAGAGAAAAAGTTACATAACGCGCGCGGCAGTAAGGTCGAAAACGCAATGCGCGCGGATACGCTCGCCTCCCTAAATTGGGGAGAACGCAGGATCCGAAACCGCGCTTCTTCGGTCGGGTGTTGCGACCCTTGTGACGGACGATCAAAAAAACGTCACGTTACAACGTATACAATCTAATGGTAGCGTCCAAAGCATATGTACTAATTGAATTTTGATCTGTTTTGTTATTTTGTGAGTTATTTATATGACATTTACGTTTTTTTAATCAAAATGTTGACTAATTAATATCTAACTTTTCTATTATGTAGTCTTATCTCTTTATCATG
>NW_012048173.1:0-1026 GCF_000956235.1 Wasmannia auropunctata
ATGATTTCCGCTTCGCGTACAACACCGCCCACCATTCGTCTATCGGCACGTCACCCGCGTTCCTAAACTTGGGTCGTGAGTTGGAGCCCACTCAATCTTTGCGCCGCCGCTGTCAGAACGTTACCGAGGTAGAGCCGCGCGAACCGGAAGAATGGTCTTATCGAATGAGAGCCATACAGTCGTTATACGCGTGGGTTAGAGAGAATTTAGAGCAGGCGTACCAGAAACAGTCAGCGTACTATAATTTAAGAAAGAACGAAGCTCGTGCACCCGTCATCTCCGGGAGCGTTCCCAGACGCGCGAATCGCGACCTCGGCGATACCGCCGACGGCTGCCGCGGCGTTAGTCGCGGCCGAACGAATCGCCTGTGAATTCCAGCACACGCAAATATATTTGTTAATTGTTACAAAATTTGAGTGTTCTATCTTGCCCTTGCTCTTCCACATTCCTCCGCACCCTACGAACCGCCCTTCTACCGCGTTTGAGATTTCGATTCCGCGTAATAATTCGAAGGGTGGCACGCCCGCTCGTGCCTGGTGCCCAACTTCGCGTTTTTGGTTACCGCGTAATTGCGAGTTAATGTAATCGTTGCATTCAGCCGGATTAGTGCCGGTCAACGACCGATCTTGTAGTCCGACACAAGAGAAAAGTGCGGTCCAAATTTGTGATCGCACTTTTCTCTTGTGTCGGACTACAAGATCGGTCGTTGACCGGCACTAATCCGGCTGAATGCAACGATTACATTAACTCGCAATTACGCGGTAACCAAAAACGCGAAGTTGGGCGCCAGGCACGAGCGGGCGTGCCACCCTTCGAATTATTACGCGGAATCGAAATCTCAAACGCGGTAGAAGGGCGGTTCGTAGGGTGCGGAGGAATGTGGAAGAGCAAGGGCAAGATAGAACACTCAAATTTTGTAACAATTAACAAATATATTTGCGTGTGCTGGAATTCACAGGCGATTCGTTCGGCCGCGACTAACGCCGCGGCAGCCGTCGGCGGTATCGCCGATGTCGCGATTTTTGA
>NW_012048174.1:0-642 GCF_000956235.1 Wasmannia auropunctata
CGTTGCCGCCGCGAAACGGGACACGAGCGCTCTGCACCAGCACCGGTAGTCACCCACGACGTACATTTCACGACGCCATCAAAGCGACTTTTGCCACGAATTCTTAATAATATTTGTGTCCAATACGACGTGCGTCGTGTAGATGACAACCGCGTGACAGTGCAGCGACAAGTCCCAGGCCCACGTTCGGTTGCATAACCGAACCTGGACTACCTGAGGACTGGTACATCCAGGCCAGCCGAACAACCAAGTCCAATGGACCTACAATCGGTGGAACGGGCTCCATTTGAAACGCCGGCGAGCAGGCCACGACGTAAAAGGAAGTTGCTCAGGAAGTCGGCCTCCAAATTAGTGCGGTCCTTTTTTAAATAAGTGACCAGTGTATATTTTTTGTCCCTCTTGTAGATATGATCATATGTACTGCGACCGCACGCGTATGTGCGAGGCAATCTTGTCGGGAGTTCGCACGTCCGGGTCGTGCAGAGTTTCGCGTCCCGATCGGAGATACAAATAATTCAGACGTTACCGTAACCGTCTCCGCGGATGTAAGCGGAATTTGGGCGCCAGGCCCGCGTGAGCGAACCAAATTTATATAATATACGAGTTATCTCGACTCTCGACGCACAACTCTACAGATCGAGG
>NW_012048174.1:3023-3855 GCF_000956235.1 Wasmannia auropunctata
TTCACATGGGAATTAATCCATCTTTTTCGAGAAATCGACAAATCTTTCAAAAGGTAAAATATTGCGTGCGTGCGTGCGTGCGTGCGTGCGTGCGTGCGTGCGTGCGTGCGTGGCTGCGTGCGTGCGTGCGTGCGTGCGTGCGTGCGTGCGTGCGTGCGTGCGTGCGTGCGTGCGTGCGTGCGTGCGTGCGTGCGTGCGTGCGTGCGTGCGTGCGTGCGTGCGTGCGTGCGTGCGTGCGTGCGTGCGTGCGTGCGTGCGTGCGTGCGTGCGTGCGTGCGTGCGTGCGGGACAGGTTCAGTTGCACACGGTACAATTGGACACGTTGCAAATGGACACGTTGCGAATGGACACGGTCTTTTGGACACAGTTCAAATGGACACCGTTCAAATGGTCACCGTGCAAACAGACACCGTTAAAATGCACACCGTTCAAATGGACACTATTCATTTGGACACGTAAAAATGAACACCATTCAATCGGACACAAGAAAACGGACACCGTTCAATCGGACACCGTTCAATCGGACACGGGAATACGGACACCGTTTAAACGGACACTGTTCAATCGGACACGGGAAAACGTACACCGTTTAATCGGACACGAGAAAACGGACACCGTTCAGTCGGACACCGTGCAATCGGACACCGTTCAATCGGACACCGTGCAATCGGACACCGTGGAATCGGACGACGTGCAGTTGGACACCTTGCACTCGGACACCGTTCAATCGGACACCGTTCAATTGGACACCGTGCAATCGGACACCGTTTAATCGGACACCGTTCAATTGGACACGGGAAAACGGACACCGTTCAATCGGACACGAGAAAAC
>NW_012048175.1:0-446 GCF_000956235.1 Wasmannia auropunctata
TTGAACCGAACGAGATTTATTATTTTCGAGCAGGTCTCTCTTATTGAGTCTGTATCTCGGTTTTAGTTTTGTCTCTTGTATAGCAAAGAGTACGCTCGGTCTATCTGAGTCTGTGTCTCGTCGAGTGCCGTCTCGTAGATTCCGTCTCCGAGTCCGTGTGTCTCGTCGAGTGCAGGTTTCTCCTGTCGAGTCCCGTGTCTCGTAATTTTATCTCGACTCCATCTGAGTCTCTGTGTTTCTCTCTGGCATCGAGTGCCGTCGCGTGCAAATTCCGAGTCTGTCTTGTCGATCGAGTGCAGCAGCAGCAGCAGAAACCAGCAGTCTACCGCTGGTGGTTCCAGCAGCGAGATCAATAAAATCGATAGAAGGGTCTGGCCTACCTTCCAGTCCGGGCTCAAGTCAGAGCCAGACGATGGGAGGGTAGCGAAGAGGCGCGGAGCCGATCA
>NW_012048176.1:0-631 GCF_000956235.1 Wasmannia auropunctata
CTACAAATTAAAAATAGTATACACCTAAAAACCTAGAAAACATTTTAACCGAATTAAAAATACCTAGACACTTACCTTCTCGACGGCAAACATGTAGACACCAAGTTCCTCGACGGCGAACACCTAAATAATATCTAGACACTTACCTCTACGACGGCGAGCACGTCGACACTTTCTTCCTCGACGGCGGACACGTAGACATCAAGTTCCTCGACGGCGGACACGTAGACACTTCCTTCCTCGACGGCGGACACCTGGACACCGACTTCCTCGACGGCGAATACCTATGAGACACCTAGACACTTACCTCCTCGACGGCGAACACCTGGACACTTGATTCGTCGACGGCTAATACCTACGAGCAAGTCTTAATTTCCGAAAATTAGAGCTGCTGTATATATACTTATCCGAGCGGAGCGACCGAAAATTTATTATTTTCGAGCGAGAGCTACGGTATCTACTTACCCGAGCAGAGCGACCGAAAATTTATTATTTTCGAGCGAGAGCTGCGATATCTACTTACCTGAGCGGAGCGACCGAAAATTTATTTTCGAGCGAGAACTACGGTATCTACTTACCCGAGTGGAGTGACCGAAAATTTAATATTTTCGAGCGAGAGCTGCGGTATCTA
>NW_012048177.1:0-698 GCF_000956235.1 Wasmannia auropunctata
GATAGGATTAAGATAGATGTATAGGATTAAGTTGTAGGCTGTAGGTTAAGGTAGTGATAAGATGTATGTATGTAAAGATATGTAAAGATTTGTTAAAATTTGTAACCCTGAGGGGAGCAAATAAATTGATCTATCTATCTATCTATCTTTTACTTTATCCCAAAAACATTCATTAAGAGCATTTTTCTTGAAGATAGGATGTTTCTCAATAATATCTTGCAACACACACATGTTTTCATCAATAGCTAATGATTGAATTGCATGTTTATTTATTTGTACGCTTTCTAAGCAAGAAATTATTGAACCCCATCTTATCTCAACAGGTAGTTTTAAAGATATTTTAGTATCTTTCTGTTTTTCTTTGAATGTCGTCAAAAACACATGTGATTGTTTGATGTTTTTTATAATTGTTTCAACTTCAGTTAAAAATGTTTTTAGTGATGGTAATTTTTTGAAATCACTAAACAATAAATTTAATGAGTGGGCAAAACATCCGTACGTAAAAAGGTTGGTAGTTTCATTTTCTTGTTTTAAAATTTTCCACGCAGATTTCATATTTGCTGCGTTATCCGTGACAAGCCCAAAAACTTTTTGTGGGCCAATTTTTTCAATTACTGAATTTATTTCTCTAGCGATATATTCACCAGTATGTGATTCTTTTTCTGTTACTAAAATTTTATATAATAATGGCGATGGTA
>NW_012048178.1:0-761 GCF_000956235.1 Wasmannia auropunctata
GAAAATATAGGCTAATGGGAATCAGCGCGGTAATTGGTGCGCAATTGATAATTTAAGTGAATATCACTATTTGCTTCGTGTACGTAGATTTATTGCCAAACGTTTCGGTCATAATTCTGGCCATCCTCAGTGGTGTTACAAAACTTGCAATCAAATTGTCCTTAAAGTCATAGCTCTACAAATAACATAAATTTCGTTTAAATGTTTACAATAATTAATTAAGAATCACGAAGTTACAAATCGTCAACTAAAAAAACTTACCACAACTGCTAATTCTTAAACTTTAAACAATCTCATATATTGTCACATATTTAAAACAGAACCAAAAAAATTTTTTTACTGAGAGATTTCAAAAAATCGACTGTGCTTCCAAGCGATACATGTGAGAATGAAGGATAGAAAAAACACATGGAGGTCAATTTGCCTACATGTTTACGTCAATTTGCCTAGTTGATTACGTCATTGATTATGGCGGTGTACGCATGATCAAGCATCTCTGTGTCAGTTTGCAAGTTCAAACTGTTATTTTGTTTGTTAATATGTATTATTTCACTGATAATCCGTTTTTTATAGTTTTTTTTCGATATCCAAAAATCTTAACATTACTCCAATCCATATCATGAGCGCAATGTAACCTATGTTCTGTTATTACAGTAGTTGATTGTCCTTATTTCTGTTAATGTCTTTCCAATTCTTTTCTTTCCAAGTCTTTCAATTATTATTGACCGTTGTCTTCCATTTAATATTCTAAATGATTTTTT
>NW_012048179.1:0-518 GCF_000956235.1 Wasmannia auropunctata
TATAATTTTTTTAAAAGATAAAACTTAAATGGTATCCTTCTTTATACTTTGATGTTTACTAACTTTACTTCAGTGATATGTATATTACTATTACCTCTATAAATGACTTGATATCAGTAAATGGCGTCAAGTTAAATAAAAATTATGTACGGTGTCTTATTATTCAATTACTATTATTTGTATAAAAGATTTGATATTAGTAAATAGCGTCAAGTTAAATAAAAATCTTAAGTGACACTAAATTAAAAAATAAAAAGCAGTACCATCTCTTATTTTTACAAAATAAAAGTATTACTCAACAATTTAGAAAATATAGGCTAATGGGAATCAGCGCGGTAATTGGTGCGCAATGATAATTTAAGCGAATATCACTATTTGTTTCGTGTACGTAGATTTATTGCCAAACGTTTCGGCCATAATTCTGGCCATCCTCAGTGGTGTTACAAATTGCAATCAAATTGTTCTTAAAGTCATAGCTCTACAAATAACATAAATTTCGTTTAAATGTTATACAATAA
>NW_012048180.1:0-572 GCF_000956235.1 Wasmannia auropunctata
TCCCGTACTCGCGAATCACTCGCTTGAGCGTAGCCATGTCTCCTTCACTCGACATTTTTAACAATCTGAAATCTTGCGAGCATTTATAAGAGCATTTATACGAGCAGCCATAATGCCTCGCGATGAAATCATATCGTCAAACACGTGTAAAAACTGCAATTTAGCATGTTATACCTACCACTACATCTCCACGTCGCGATAATTTTGTGAGGACGAAGCATCTAAATACTTACCACAACATATTAACATTGTCGCATCTCCATACAACGGTAAATGATAACACATAGGTATAACTAGATGCGGAGTCGCGAAAGGGGGTTCTAGCGCAGGCCCCGTTGCAATTTTCTCTCTCCCTCCCGCGGTATCTCTGTCCCACCCATGATTCTCGCACGCGATGTAATTCGATGAAGAGATAAGGAACGAAAAAATTTAACACATAATGTATATTTAACTGACAATGTATATATTTAGCACATGATTAATACATTTAACACATAATGTATATATTTAATTATGGAACGCATCGTGCACAATATGATTTAACGCGTAAGCTATGAGTTCGCATTCAATAA
>NW_012048181.1:0-328 GCF_000956235.1 Wasmannia auropunctata
TGTTTTGAATTTGATTCCATGTTTTTTCCCGTACTCGCGAATCACTCGCTTGAGCGTAGCCATGTCTCCTTCACTCGACATTTTTAACAATCTGAAATCTTGCGAGCATTTATAAGAGCATTTATACGAGCAGCCATAATGCCTCGCGATGAAATCACATCGTCAAACACGTGTAAAAACTGCAATTTAGCATGTTATACCTACCACTACATCTCCACGTCGCGATAATTTTGTGAGGACGAAGCATCTAAATACTTACCACAACATATTAACATTGTCGCATCTCCATACAACGGTAAATGATAACACATAGGTATAACTAGATGCA
>NW_012048182.1:0-423 GCF_000956235.1 Wasmannia auropunctata
TCAGTGGGGGAGCTCTCCTCTTCCTCGCCGAACAGTTCCCTCAGCCGGGACGCTGTTACCGGATTGCACTGTACCGCCGTAATGGACCGGATCTTGGGCAGCGCTGCTTTCCGCCGCTTGGCCCGGAGGTCCCGGAAGCGCTCCGGTGTTCGCGAGCGCTTTGACGGGCCCGGCGCACGTCGAGGGCTGGTGTTCGTGCTCGACGTGCGGTGCGATGGGCTAATCAAGCTCGCCGACTCGGCGGGTAGGCTTGATGGTCGAGCCGATGTCGCTGGAGGCTCTCCCACAGGGCTCGGCGGTCGCGCCGGCGCCCTTGGTTGCGGCGGCGCTGACGGCCGCAGGCTCGGAGGCTGTCTCCGTACCGGGCTCCTCGGTCGACCCGGTGTTCGCGGCTTCCGCGGCGTCGTCGGCAGCGGACTCAGC
>NW_012048183.1:0-509 GCF_000956235.1 Wasmannia auropunctata
AACTATTGCCCGAGAAGATACGCAAGCATGGAAACATGCTACCAGCTTCTATACGCGGTATCATATGCGGTCCGTCAAATTGTGGCAAGACAAACATATTGATAAGCTTGTTGGAAAGTCCACATGGTGTACGTTTCGAGAACGTGTACGTATACTCGAAATCACTGCAACAACCGAAATATCAATACTTGGAGAATTTACTAACGTCGATAGAAGAAATTGGTTATTTTACATTTTCCAATAACAGCGACGTCGTTCCATCGAACGAGGCGCTTCCAAATTCCATTTTTGTCTTTGATGACGTGGCATGCGACAAGCAAGACGTCATAAGAGAATATTTTGCAATGGGCCGCCACGCGCACGTTGACTGCTTCTATCTCTGTCAGACGTATGCAAAGATACCAAAGCATCTTATACGTGACAACTTAAATCTGTTGATCCTGTTTAAACAGGATGGAACCAATCTGAAACATGTATACAACGATCACGTAAACACTGACATGTCGTAT
>NW_012048184.1:0-571 GCF_000956235.1 Wasmannia auropunctata
ACATCGACGATACTGCTGAACCTCCGAATCACCTTTCATATGCTCGGGTAATCTATCCCACAACTGATCGATACAATTGTAAAACTCACGCAACAGAACAACTTTTGGTATATACTCTAACTGTTCGGCAGTTAAACTGTGTATGTTGCAGTTATCTGATACGATGAGAAACATTTTGGCTACTGATCTGTTTCGATCAACGCACCTCTATAAATAGGCCAGCTTTCGATACCGTTTTTCAGTTTGATGTTGTGGTGGGGAGTAAATATGCGGTTCGTGCGGCAGTCGCAGATGATTAAAGTAATAAATTTCGATGACAAGATACAACTATTGCCCGAGAAGATACGCAAGCATGGAAACATGCTACCAGCTTCTATACGCGGTATCATATGCGGTCCGTCAAATTGTGGCAAGACAAACATATTGATAAGCTTGTTGGAAAGTCCACATGGTGTACGTTTCGAGAACGTGTACGTATACTCGAAATCACTGCAACAACCGAAATATCAATACTTGGAGAATTTACTAACGTCGATAGAAGAAATTGGTTATTTTACATTTTCCAATAACA
>NW_012048185.1:0-330 GCF_000956235.1 Wasmannia auropunctata
GCGCTCGCCTTGCCACAGCCGGGTCACTTGTGCGTTAATTACGTGTTATTTTGTGTTTCTTTCGCGTTATTGAGTGTTCGAATTATTGCGTGCTAGCGTGCCGAATGTCGGCAGTAATTAGAATCATCGCGACGCCACGTGGTGTGTGATCCGTCATACGCCGTGCGAGGCGTACTCGCGTATAGCGACCAGANATTTTCGCGGCTTCGACGTCGAGGACGAACGAAGCTCGTGCACCCGTCATCTCCGGGAGCGTTCCCGGACGCGCGAATTGCGACCTCGGCGATACCGCCGACGGCTGCCGCGGCGTTAGTCGCGGCCGAACGAATA
>NW_012048186.1:0-545 GCF_000956235.1 Wasmannia auropunctata
CAGACTACTGACAATCCAATCGTTGTCGGCATAGAATAACGCAATCGGCACGGTAATGTTCGCTAAATTATATTCCGGCGGTTCCGATGCATTGTAGATTAACTGATTCTTCTCGGGCCCGTAATCGAATTGGCAAAATTTATCCGATTGGGTTTCCTGCAAGTAGTGCACCAGCGTTTTGGTCGAGCTGCCAGCCGGAAAGTGACTTAGAATTGTAGGTAACAGAGCCTAGGAAACAGTATAACATCCGATTTGAAATGTGATCGCGTGTGCGAAACGTGACATTCGAATCGCTGATCAAAGTTGCATTTTGATCACGGTTTGTGAAATGCTTACGTAGTCGAATTGTTCTTCGTTGAATCCTACCGCCGAAAATATTATATTGACGCAGATCTTCTCAAAGTGGAATGTTTCGCAGCCGACTTTCGCCAAAAATTCCAATACATCGTTCTGCGGCAGCAATTCGCCGTGGCCAAAGAAGTGCGCTATTATCTATAATCACCGGATCTCTTAATCGCGACATAATTTACTTGTATAATTTCACT
>NW_012048187.1:0-497 GCF_000956235.1 Wasmannia auropunctata
TGCCCAAGATAAGGATCGAGCGAGTCATCGGCCCCGGAGGATGGGGAAGTCGCCACCGGAGCTGAATAAGTTCTGGAGGCGCTCCCCTCCCTCGGGTGAGCTGGAAGAGGAAGCGGAGATGGCGGACCCGAGTTCGCTCTCCGAGTCGGAGGAGGAGGAGCCGCGGGTCCGAAAGGTCCCGGCGGCCTTCTCCCCGAAGGAGAAGGCACTGGCCGCGAAGCGGCTCGAAGTTATTTGTGGGGGCCGGCTGTCGGAGATCGCGGGGCGATCCGACGGCTGGCTCCACGAAATTGATGATTTGCGCCGGACTGTGAAGGCGTTGAAGTCGGGGCCGGCGGATCCGGGTTAACGTCTTCCTCCTGAGAGAGGCGATCCGGATCTTGGCCGGCCGGGCCGTGGCGGCGGGTACGTCCCCGCAAAGGAAAAAGATCTCCTCCCTCGAGGCCGAAGCGGCGGCCTTGAGGGAGGAACTAGAGAGACTCACCGGGGATCTGGTA
>NW_012048188.1:0-469 GCF_000956235.1 Wasmannia auropunctata
TTTCGCGCGAGCCGTCGTGCGAGCCGAGCTGCGGGACGGCTGCCTCCTCCGCCCACGTGGTGATAGACCTGTCTCGGGATGAGGAGCCGGTGAATGTGCTCCTTCCTGAGAAGGTCGAGGACGCAGAAGGGGGGAAGGGTGGGCCTGGACAGCCCTCTTCCGTCCCCAACCTCGGGCTGCCCAAGATAAGGATCGAGCGAGTCGATCGGCCCCGGAGGATGGGGAAGTCGCCACCGGAGCTGAATAAGTTCTGGAGGCGCTCCCCTCCCTCGGGTGAGCTGGAAGAGGAAGCGGAGATGGCGGACCCGAGTTCGCTCTCCGAGTCGGAGGAGGAGGAGCCGCGGGTCCGAAAGATCCCGGCGGCCTTCTCCCCGAAGGAGAAGGCACTGGCCGCGAAGCGGCTCGAAGTTATTCGTGGGGGCCGGCTGTCGGAGATCGCGGGGCGATCCGACGGCTGGCTCCACGAAAT
>NW_012048189.1:0-375 GCF_000956235.1 Wasmannia auropunctata
ATCGAATGAAACTTATATCATCTAATAATGCACTATTTGTGACTAACTAACATTAATTTCTTATTTTCAAGTAACCCCGTCGGCTATATTTTAGCAAAACTTATAAGGTGAGTATTTAACTCGTAAAATTGTGACTCAAACTGATTTTAATCGTATTTTCTCTATGTTTTAGGTACCTGTAAGTGTCTCGCTGCGGAATTGTGGTAATTATCGTCGCAGGTAAGTATATCTTTTATAAATTGTGACTAATCTTTATTTTAACGCATTTTTATTCGCTTTTTGCGTGTTTTAAACATGTTTCGACTAGAATCGAACGTATATAATATAAATATCGCGCTCACTCATTTTTCATGCATTTCACTCAGTGCGCTTACA
>NW_012048190.1:0-454 GCF_000956235.1 Wasmannia auropunctata
TTGGGGGTGGTTTTTTATAGAGGTCCACATCCTCGCGGCCCGGGCGGTGAAGCCAAGGCCCCCGGTCCCCAGAGACATGACCGTAGGGTTCCGGTGTGAGCGGCCCGGGAGAACACCTCCCGGGACAGGGACGCCGTTAGCCCCCGAGGCCTCCTGCGGCCTCGGGGGAGCCCCTCTGCCACGGCAAGGCCGCGTCCATGAGAGGGGAACCTAACCTAACCTAACCTAACCTAACCTAACCTAACCTAACCTAACCTAACCTAACCTAACCTAACCTAACCTAACCTAACCTAACCTAACCTAACCTAACCTAACCTAACCTAACCTAACCTAACCTAACCTAACCTAACCTAACCTAACCTAACCTAACCTAACCTAACCTAACCTAACCTAACCTAACCTAACCTAACCTAACCTAACCTAACCTAACCTAACCTAACCTAACCTAACGTAA
>NW_012048191.1:0-1209 GCF_000956235.1 Wasmannia auropunctata
CGGACCCCGCACCAACGACGCGGTTCCCCCGTCCCCGCGCATCCCGCACCCCGCGGTTAGGCCAGCTGAGCGAGCGGCTTTCCGCGGCTTTCCTCCTCCCCGCGGACCCCCGCATCAGACCGTGAACGTTCTGAGCGGTTTCCCCCTCCCCGCGGCTTCCCCTTCCCCGCGGACCCCCCCTGCCCCTCCCCCCCCCCCTCGGAGCTCCTGGTCCAGAACCCGCCCTTACTAGCTACTATATGAGATTATACAAATTGCCAAGTATTTGATTAGACATAGAGACAAAAATATTTTATTCCAAACCACAAAAATATTTTTTTAATAAATCGTTCAAATTATCCAAAATTATATGCAGCAAAAGTTTAATGCCATTGTCTTTCCAAATAACTTTAAGTTTTATAAAACAGACTTTAAGTTACTAAAATGATCAATAGAATCAAAAGGGAAGCAAAAACTTGGCCATTATGTAAAATTTTTTCTTTTTCTAAAATGATTAGTATCTCGATAAAGCGCTGTACCATTGCGTAGCGGACACCCTGTATATATATATATATATATATACATACAGGGTGTCTCTTATCAGGTGTATCATCGTTTATAGGTAGGTAAAACAGACTAAACTGAATAGAAAAGTCCTCTACCATTTTGCAAAATTTGCAATCGTTAACGAGATATTAATTTTTGAAGATCGGCGACTTAATATCTCGTTAATAAATGCGAATTTTGCAAAATGGTAGAGGATTTTTCTGTTCAGTTTAGTCTACTTATCTCGCTACGCACTTGCATTCAACGGTGGGTAGGACGAATACACGTTTATTCGCCAATCTTCAAAAACCTAAATATATAAAGTTATTTGTCAATTTTTTATTTAAGCAGTAGTTTTTGAGATATAAGGGTTTAAATTTAGCCAATTATAGATTAGTACTATACTATAATTATAGATTAGTATTATAGATTATTACTTGCGTGAATTAAGTGCGCGACCACTAACACTACGACGCGCTCACGGACATGTTTAATCGTAATCTATAATTGGCTAAATTTCAACTCTTATATCTCAAAAACTACTGCTTAAATTAAAAATTGACAAATAACTTTTTTACTTAACTTTTCAAAAACTTTCTTACTATAATATTTTGATTCACGAATTTCGGAACACTCTGTATATATATATACATATTTACCTATATATATATATATATATATATA
>NW_012048192.1:0-759 GCF_000956235.1 Wasmannia auropunctata
ATCCTCGACGTGGCGTCGGATACGAGAACCATTTGCTTCTACAATTAACGTGAGTATTTTTTGCTAGCTATCCTTTTTTCTTCTCTTCGCATTTTTTTAAAATGTTCCCTCTTTTGTCTGTTGCAGATAGCAACGGATATGCAGATTACATATATACCGTAACTTTTTTAATACAATTTTTAAATAAACATATTTTAGTATTTTTAATCTTAAAAAATATTCTTTTTTTCTTTTTCTTTCCTCTTCGCGTACGTGCGGATGGAACCGCGAGCGATAAGCGTGGGGCCCGTGCGCAACGGCGGCGAACGCGGCGAGCGCGAACGCGGCGGCGCGGCGGCGGCGGCGAACGCGAGCGGCGGCGGCGGCGGCGGCGGCGGCGGCAGCGGCGGCAAGCGCGAGCGCGAACGCGAGCGCGGTCCCCTTTCCCCGCGGATCCCGCATCTACGACGCGGTTCCCTCTTCCCCGCGCATCCCGCACCCACAACGCGGTTCCCCTCTCCCCGCGCATCCCGCACCCACAACGCGGTTCACCCATCCCCGCGCATCCCGGACCCACAACGCGGTTCCCCGTCCCCGCGGACCCCGCACCAACGACGCGGTTCCCCCGTCCCCGCGCATCCCGCACCCCGCGGTTAGGCCAGCTGAGCGAGCGGCTTTCCGCGGCTTCCTCCTCCCCGCGGACCCCGCATCAGACCGTGAACGTTCTGAGCGGTTTCCCCCTCCCCGCGGCTTCCCCTTCCCCGCGGACCCCCCTGCCCC
>NW_012048193.1:0-783 GCF_000956235.1 Wasmannia auropunctata
TAGGAATAAGGATGTCTAAGGCGTTATAGGGAAATCAACCTTGGAACGATGTTATCGAATATAATACGTTTATTCTCGAGCACGACCGCGTGTACAACCATTCGCCATTCCCCGCTATTTCACTCTCTCGACTGCCACGAGGCTTTCCTTCTCGGTGAGGAAGACCGCGTGGTGTCGCGTCGGTCTTGTCTTTCGACCAATCATCGACCTTTGATTACATTGACCAATACGGTGACTCGGTTGCGCTACCAGCACGCCACGACACACCATCAGCGCCATCGTTGGCGGAACGAGAAACAAAAATAAAATGTCGGATATTTCGGTAGCTCTGCTACATATACATATTTATGTATGTAAATATCAAGAATCGTATGGACGTAGTATCACTTTCTGAAATTACGTGCATGCAAAGAACATATGGTTATTAATTATGTGAGGTTTCGTACTTCCTTGTAATATCTTAGAATATAGCACGAAACATGATGTGATAATGTTTGATTAAGAGAGGAGTAATATTACTTGGGTAGTTATGAATATTATAATGACATGCTAAATTACAGTAATATACTATTATAGTAAAAGAACAGTGCAATCATCAACAATGATAATCAATAGTAATATTTCAAGATAAATAATTCACAATGTGACACAGAGAAATAAGAAATAAGTAAATAAAATATCAATTATCGATAATGATAACGAGGAAGTAGGAAATGATAAATAATATCACTGAATATATATATATATATATATATATATATATATATATGTGTGTATATATAC
>NW_012048194.1:0-724 GCF_000956235.1 Wasmannia auropunctata
AGGGTGAGGTGTGGTTGAGAAGGTTGGAGAGTTTTAGGAACGGGGATGGAGAAGAAGAGAGAGAGGTGGGTGAAGAGGAGAGAGAGAATGTGGAGTGAATGAGGAGGTGAAGTGAAAGGGAGAGTAAGAGAGAAGGAATGAGCGAAGAGGGAGGGAGAGAGGGGGGTAGATCGGACGTTGGAATTAAAATGGAAGCTGAAAATATGGCTTAAGAGGGAATCAGTTGCGACGGAAGCGGAGGTCCCGGGGAGGCGAGCGTGTGTGTTGGCGAGCGTGCGAAGTAGTTTTAAGTTAGAGATAAGGTAATGTTAAGGTCTATAGTTTTAAGTGTTGATTTGTAAAGAGTTGTAACCCTGAGGGGAACAAATAAACTATTCATTCATTCATTCATAAATATACTTGAAATAATATTTTGATTTCACTTCTTTTTGGTAATACTGTAAGATTTCTTCTCGTGAGTTATGCGAAATGTAGAGGAGATTATCCGGTCAGGATTGTCACTAGGATAGATCTTCGAACGGTAGGAATAATGGATGTCTAAGGCGTTATAGGGAAATCAACCTTGGAACGATGTTATCGAATATAATACGTTTATTCTTGAGCACGACCGCGTGTACAACCATTCGCCATTCCCCGCTATGTCTCTCTCTCGACTGCCACGAGGCTTTCCTTCTCGGTGAGGAAGACCGCGTGGTGTCGCGTCAGTCTTGTCTTTCGACCAATC
>NW_012048195.1:0-421 GCF_000956235.1 Wasmannia auropunctata
TGGTGGAGATGGTTTTGGGCGAGGAAGGGGAGGGTGAGGTGTGGTTGAAAAGGTTGGAGAGTTTTAGGAACTGGGATGGAGGAGAAGAGAGAAAGGTGGGTGAAGAGGAGAGAGAGAATGTGGAGTGAATGAGGAGGTGAAGTGAAAGGGAGAGTGAGAGAGAAGGAATGAGCGAAGAGGGAGTGAGAGAGGGGGGTAGATCGAACGTTGGAATTAAAATGGAAGCTGAAAATATGGCTTAAGAGGGAATCAGTTGCGACAGAAGCGGAGGTCCCGGGGAGGCGAGCGTGTGTGTTGGCGAGCGTGCGAAGTAGTTTTAAATTAGAGATAAGGTAATGTTAAGGTCTATAGTTTTAAGTGTTGATTTGTAAAAAGTTGTAACCCTGAGGGGAACAAATAAACTATTCATTCATTCATTCAA
>NW_012048196.1:0-584 GCF_000956235.1 Wasmannia auropunctata
TTTGTATGGGAACTGTGTAACAGGATCTGGAGAGGGGAGGAGTGGATAGAGGAATGGAGGGAGAAATGGATAGTGCCAGTGAGAAAGAAAGGGGATGGAAGTAAGGTAGAAGATTATAGGGAGGTAACGCTGACATCGTCATTGTATAAGATATATGCGATGATCATGGCGAATAGATTGGAAAGAGAAGTGGAAGAGGGTAGTATGGTTCCACCGAATCAAACGGGGTTTAGGAAGGGGATGGGGACTATAGATAATGTGTACGTGTTAAACTATCTGGCGAATAAACAAATTAGTAGAGAGAAAGGGAAATTGGTAGCTTTCTTCATAGATTTAAAAGCCGCGTTTGATTCGGTGGACAGGGGAGTATTGGAGAGGGCACTGAGGGAGAGGGGTGTAAGTGAGGGGCTGAGAATGAGGTGCATGGACTTGTTGAGGGAAACGAAGAGCAGGGTGAAGATTGGGGAGGAGATTAGCGAGGAGTTTTGGACAGGGAGGGGGTGAGGCAGGGGTGCCCATTAAGCCCTGGGTTGTTCAACCTGGTGACGGCTGATTTGGAGGAGTATATGGTGAGGGGAGGATGG
>NW_012048197.1:0-536 GCF_000956235.1 Wasmannia auropunctata
GAAAGAGATAGATGGACGGAATGGGCGAAATTAGCAAAAACGGAAGAACAAGTATGGAAGGTAATTAATGGGGAGAGAAGAGGGAGAAAAGGAATAGATGGAAATATTGAGATGGAGGAATGGGTGGAATATTTTAAGATGATGTTGGGAGGGGTGGAAGGAAGAGTAAGGAGGGGAGGGGAAGGAGGAAAGGAGTTGGAGGAGAAATCCGAAATTGAGAAAGGGGAGGTTAGGAGGGCGATAGGTAGGCTGAAAGAGGGCAAAGCGGTGGGGGGGGATGAAATCCCAGGGGAGGTATGGAAATACGGAGGGGAAAGATTGGAAGAGTTTGTATGGGAACTGTGTAACAGGATCTGGAGAGGGGAGGAGTGGATAGAGGAATGGAGGGAGGGATGGATAGTGCCAGTGAGAAAGAAAGGGGATGGAAGTAAGGTAGAAGATTATAGGGGGGTAACGCTGACATCGTCATTGTATAAGATATATGCGATGATCATGGCGAATAGATTGGAAAGAGAAGTGGAAGAGGGAAGTATGGT
>NW_012048198.1:0-479 GCF_000956235.1 Wasmannia auropunctata
TTCCAGCGCGGGGAACGACTCTTCCACCGTTCTGCTGTCCGGGTTCGCGATCCGTTTCTGGTCGTTGCACTCTATCTCCCTCTCCGATCGTTCGCTCGCGACTGACGCGCGGGAGCGCCGCGTCGGAGCGACAGAGAGAGAGAGCGTCGATCCTGCGTTTCTATTGGAGGAATGGTCGGGGGGGAGGAGGCCATCGTTCGCTCGCCTACGTCGTAGACCACTGCCGCGCGGCGGTGCGTCTCTACTCGCCGTCTCCCTGCCCACGTCGCGGACGTGGACGCGGCGGTGCGACTCGCTCGCCGTCTCGGTCGCGCGCGCGCGACTGAGGCGCGTCGCGCGGCGGCGGTGCGACTCCCTCTACGTCCGCCATTGCGCCACTGCCGCGCGACTGAGGCGCGTCGCGCGGCGGCGACTCTCTCTACGTCCGCCATTGCGTCACTGCCGCGCGACGGAGAGACGCGTCGCGCGGCGGTGCGTAC
>NW_012048199.1:0-647 GCF_000956235.1 Wasmannia auropunctata
CCTCCTGAAACGACGCGAGACGTTGCAAGAGAAAGAAAAGATACGAGTTTCGCGCGACGGGTGTCACTCACGTTTCCTCATTGTCGAGCTTCTCCCCCCACCCCTCCTTAGTTATACCTGCGCGATAGAGGGAGCGGCGCATGGGATGCGAACGTGCTCTCTCGGCGCGACCGTGTGTGTGTGTGTAGTCAGATTCTAGCGATTTCTCGCGGTTGTCTCACCTGGGGGAACCCTAACCTCTCTCCAAGAGGGCGTTGCGTCACCGTTAAAGATATATCGCGGTTGTCTCACCTGGGGGAACCCTAACCTCTCTCCAAGAGGGCGTTGCGTCACCGTTGAAGATTTATCGCGGTTGTCTCACCTGGGGGAACCT
Source organism: Wasmannia auropunctata (assembly GCF_000956235.1). Classification (NCBI taxonomy): domain Eukaryota; kingdom Metazoa; phylum Arthropoda; class Insecta; order Hymenoptera; family Formicidae; genus Wasmannia; species Wasmannia auropunctata. The sequence continues at coordinate 374 of NW_012048199.1, forward strand.
TAACCTCTCTCCAAGAGGTTGCGTCACCGTTGGAGGTGGACGCGGGTTCGAACGGGAGAGCATGAGTCCGCGGGAGCGCGGCGTTCGAGCAAGGCGAGTGCGTTCCCCCTCCTTTGCGTTCCAGCGCGGACAACGACTCTTCCACCGTTCTGCTGTCCGGGTTCGCGATCCGTTTCTGGTCGTTGCACTCTATCTCCCTCTCCGATCGTTCGTTCGCGACTGACGCGCGGGAGCGCCGCGTCGGAGCGACAGAGAGAGAGAGCGTCGATCCTGC
>NW_012048200.1:0-555 GCF_000956235.1 Wasmannia auropunctata
ACTTTGTATTATTCGTTCATGTATACTGTGGTGTTAGACGCACGCATTTTGTACATATGAGCTACAGAACTTTTACACTAACGAAATGTTTAATGTCAGGTTATGGTTAGGTGTCAGATGTACGACCCGAAAAAAGGTAATTTTTAATTTTTTTTGATTTTACTACAAATTCGACCGTCTAACACCACAATTTCATGTCTATTTTAACCCTGTAAAAGGATTTTCAATTCCGTTCAGCCAATTCGAAAAAATCTACTAAACTGTAATTGTCGGTATTTTCTACCGTCCAGCATCGCCTTAACGAGCAGATCGAGTCACAAGTACGCAGAGTAATACTCACCTTTTAGTTTTCACCACATTTAGAATCACGGGTTACCTGAAAATAAGAAAAGGGATAGAATTAATCACAAATTACACGGAGATAAGAATCCGACATTCGTTTCAGTTTATTTGATTTATTTCAGTCACAATTAGTCACAATTTTGCAAAGAGCAAGTGACGAGGCCATATTTTAGTTTATTTCAGATTTTTCTCACATTTTAGCCACAATGCGGC
>NW_012048201.1:0-804 GCF_000956235.1 Wasmannia auropunctata
TGAATGTTCCACGTTCAAGTCCTGCTCTTTTATTTATTATTATTTTATTAAAATAATAGGCGAAACATATTTTATTATAATTATTGAAATTATTGATCGTGTACTTTTTATGTAGGAGAAATACTTGTATATTTTTAAATTTCATCATCCTTACAAAATATAAAATCATCGTTTTTGTTAATTGTTACAATTTTTATATACATTCTAATGATAATTATTTAGCGAATGAGATTTGAATACAATGATGTACATATTTGATATAATATTATTATATCAAATATTATATGAAATATGTATATCATTGCATTAAAATTTCGTTCGCTAAATAACTATCATCCCAATGTATATAAAAATTATAACAATTAACAAAAGCGATGATTTTTTATTTTGTAAGGATGATGGTAACGAAATTTAAAAATATACAAGTATTTCTCCTATATAAAAAGTACACGAATAATTTTAATAAATAATTAAATTATCAAAAAATATGTTTCGCCTATTATTTTAATAAAAAAATTACGTAAATAAGAGTAAGACTTGAACGTGGAACATCCAGTGTTCTAGTCACGCGGTTTACTCGCTCGCCAACACGAACTAGTTGTAGCTTAGATTTACAAACCTAGTATATATAACACATATGGAAAATTTTAAGAATATCTCGTAAATTATTGCGCATTGAGACGACTATTACTATAATGCATTGGTACAAGAGATATACTATCATATATTACAAATTCAGCAAAGTTTTGAGATGGTTGGCCCCTTGTCACATTTATTCCGAGAAAACAACGACCTTGATCGTAT
>NW_012048201.1:12407-13385 GCF_000956235.1 Wasmannia auropunctata
CGATCTGAAGATGTCATCCCTCAAGATATCGAGTTAATAGAAGAGTATGTTATCTATCCAAAATAATAGGAATTGAATTTATTTCAGTGAAAAGTATTTAAACTTATAACTTAGTATTTATACTTTTAATTTATAAAATTTGTGATTGGTTAAAAACGTCATTTTTAATTATTTTCTTGTTCTTATATTTACAAAATAATTTCTCAAAAGTGCTATTTTATTCTTTCTATTTTTCAGCTATTCACCGCAATCGAAAAAAATAAAAATGCAAGAAGAATTTGTACAATTGTCGACCATTTTGGCGAAAATGAAAGATGAAAATGAAAAGCTTGTTTGCAAGAATCTCATATTGCAGGCCGAATTGGATGAAAAATGCAGAGCCATTGAGAGCATGCAGAAAGTTCAATTGCAGGCCGAGTTAAAAGAAAAAAAAGATGTAGAACAAATGGGAAAAAATTATGCGGAGGCGATTTTTCACATCATCTTCACACCAGGACAAGTAAAGAGCCTTATGTCCAAAAAATCTCGAGTAAATTGGGTTGCTGAAGATATACAAGCAGCAATTACTTTTCGGTGCTTGAGTGCAAGAGCCTACAACTATTGTCGCAAAGTTATGAAAATTCCACTACCTTGTATTCAAACTTTGCGAAACTGGGTTGCTGAGTTCAAGATAAAGCCTGGAATTCTTCAAGAAGTTTTAAAGATAATGGAAAAAAAGGATATGATTTAACCACTGCAGAAAAAATTGCTGTTTTGACTTTTGATGAGGTTTACATCGATAACAGAATCGAATTAGAGCGAAGGGAGCAGCAAATTTACGGACCATTCAAAACCTGCCAGGTTGCAATGGTTCGAGGTTTGTTTTAGATGGAAACAACGAATCTATTACGAATACGACAAACCTATGACGAAGGACACTCTATTTAAGATTATAAGCGCTCTATATGACATTGGTTATATAGTGGTAACGATAACCAA
>NW_012048202.1:0-718 GCF_000956235.1 Wasmannia auropunctata
TTTATATTTCAATCAAATATGCAAAACTTTATCGGCATTATTAAATTTCAAAGAAATCAATGTCGGACCCCAAATATAAAAAGAAGAATGTTTCTCTACATTTTTTTTATCAAAGGGCTTTATTTATCTTTCAGATCTGAGTCGGCGTCAGACAGCGAAGAAACCGAAAGTTGGCATCAGAATCCACCTGTACCAGAGAGTCCGACAAAGCAACAGCAGCAGCTGCAGCAGCAACAACAGCAACAACAACAACCACAACCATCACCGCAGCCGCAACAGCCTCCAGTGATGTCACCTCAACAACCAACCACAACAGCCGCGGCAGCGGCCGCGGTCGCAGCGGTAGTTGCTAGCGCGAACGCAACCGCAAATTCCATTCCTCCGCCGAACATGCCACCGGTGTCCACGTCCGCAGTGCCCATTCAACACAATCCCCACCAGCAAGGGATGCTGCCGAATCACTCAATGCCGCCGCATCAGAGTGCGCAAGGTACTCAGAGCACACAGGTTCTGCCGCCGCAGGGACCGGTGGCGAATCCGCACGCTCCGCAAATGATGCCTCCCAATCAGGCTTACGGCCAGCAGTATCAGTCCGGACCAGGTCCGCAACAGCCGCAAAACGTTCCACTAGCCCCGAGACCGCCGCATCCCACTTACAGCTATTCCCAGCAACAGCCGTATCATCAACCCTATCCGCAATACGCTCATCCGTACTATC
>NW_012048203.1:0-403 GCF_000956235.1 Wasmannia auropunctata
GTCAAGTATCGTTGCGTGTAAGGATTTCGGTAATCGTGAAGTGTCGCGAGTGACGTGACCGAGAACACGTCTGGCGCCCAGCTTTTCGCGATGCCGCTCCTCGTCGGTCGCCGGAGGGACACACTTCCGGAGGACTACCACCTTCCCTCCGCGGGAGTCGTACGCGATTCCCGCACCCTTGTTTGATCCGTGCTCGCGCGAATTACTTATTTCACGAGAGCACGTGACAATATACAGGATGGACCATTTTAATCCATCCAGTCGAATAGCTCGAAAAATAAGCACACTAGGAAAAATGTTTCAGACCAAAGTTGTAGGGCTTCGAGGGAGACATAAGATGATAACATTGGTTTGACCCTGAATGGCGTCGTCAAGGTCAGGACAAGGTCACTTTGAATTTTTT
>NW_012048204.1:0-341 GCF_000956235.1 Wasmannia auropunctata
CCTCGTGCGATCGACATCGGGAGCGGCGTTTACGAGTCAAGTATCGTTGCGTGTAAGGATTTCGGTAATCGTGAAGTGTCGCGAGTGACGTGACCGAGAACACGTCTGGCGCCCAGCTTTTCGCGATGCCGCTCCTCGTCGGTCGCCGGAGGGACACACTTCCGGAGGACTACCACCTTCCCTCCGCGGGAGTCGTACGCGATTCCCGCACCCTTGTTTGATCCGTGCTCGCGCGAATTACTTATTTCACGAGAGCACGTGACAATATACAGGATGGACCATTTTAATCCATCCAGTCGAATAGCTCGAAAAATAAGCACACTAGAAAAAATGTTTCAGAA
>NW_012048205.1:0-339 GCF_000956235.1 Wasmannia auropunctata
ATTATTAGTTATTACACATATTAAAATATATGTTTATAAAATTTTACAACGTTTCTCATTTCGGTTGATAATGAATGAGTAAGAAATAGCTTGATGTCATTACTAGAAGTAAAAAATAATCTAATAATAATAGTCTACAAATATATTTTAGTCGTCTCATCGTTTGAAGAACCATTCACAGGATGGATAGATAATGTTTATGGTCCAATAGGACTTATGATTGGTGGCGGAAAAGGAATAATACGAACAGCCTATATAAATAATGCCGTCAATGAAAATGTGGTACCAGTAGACATTGTTATCAAAGCCATATTAGTCACATCTTGGAAACTAGGATTG
>NW_012048206.1:0-818 GCF_000956235.1 Wasmannia auropunctata
AAGTTTATTACACTGATTGACATGCTAAAAGTTTCCTGCAAAAGAAGGATGGTTTCCCGTAGATTTTGGGATACTGAAAACAATGCTGCTCTTAGAGTTTGTCTATCACGTCACATTTTTTAGAAAAAATGGGGGTTGAATCCCTTAAAAAACGCGTGTTTTGCAATTTTTGAAAAATCGCAGCAGATGAACCTGCAGATAAATAGTTTCGTAGTAACGCTTGAGCTTAAATTGCAATGTTTAAACTTTTATTTAAGATTTTTTAGAAGTTTATAACACATCAGGTTTGTTTTCTACAATTTTTCAAAAATTGAGTAAAAAGCGATCTGTAAAGGATTTAACCTCGTTTTTTTTTAAATGTGACATATAGACAAATTCTGAGGATAGCATAATTTTCTATGCCTCAAAATCTACGGGAAACCACTCTCCTTTTGCAGAAAACTTTTAGCATGTCGATCAGTGCAATAATTAAATTTTGATCCACCCCTCTTCAACTTTAGTAACAATTGTCACATCAACTTGAAACTTCTCTGTGATTAATGTTTCACTATAGCTCGATACTATTCGGCACACAATTCAGTCTCAAAATCGAGGACCCAAAAAACTGACAAAAAATCACCTTTTTAAGGGTCACTCTTAATATTGATTATACGTTTCTCATGACGGAAAATTAAATTAATTAGACATTTAAAAAAGCATTATTAGTTATTACACATATTAAAATATATGTTTATAAAATTTTACAACGTTTCTCATTTCGGTTGATAATGAATGAGTAAGAAATAGCTTGATGTCATTACTAGAAGTAAAAAATAATC
>NW_012048207.1:0-531 GCF_000956235.1 Wasmannia auropunctata
ATTCAACGAATTAATATCGACATGTTAGTTTAGTTGGTCACATATCAACACATAGTTTTGGTATCAGTAACAAAATTTTGGTTGTTCATACTAAACTTTTCTCTCAGTGTAGTTTTATTATATTGTTAAATTTTAAAGAAATAAAGTTAATGTTTTGCATCTATTATTGTTCATTTTTGGACTGTTTAATACATTAATATATTGTTTTACAATAACGAGCAAGTGATTAATTTTAGTTTAAAATAAAGAGTGACCCTAAAATATAAAATCGCCCGTTTTTTGGTCCCTCGATTTTGGGACTAAACTATATGCCAAATGGTTTTCTACAATAAGACATTAATCGCAGAGAAGTTTCAAGTTGAAGTGACAATTATTATCAGGGTTCGTAAGGGGGGGGGAGGTGATATCAAGTTTATTACACTGATTGACATGCTAAAAGTTTCCTGCAAAAGAAGGATGGTTTCCCGTAGATTTTGGGATACTGAAAACAATGCTGCTCTTAGAGTTTGTCTATCACGTCACATTTTTTAG
>NW_012048208.1:0-496 GCF_000956235.1 Wasmannia auropunctata
CAAGTAGAATTTTAAATAAAGCGGAACAGAATTACAGCACTACCGAAAAAGAATTGTTAGCAATAGTGTGGGCTGTAAAACATTATCGCCCCTACCTATACGGAATAAAATGTAAAATCGTGACGGATCATCGACCTCTAGTATGGCTATTCAATGTAACCGATCCAGGATCACGATTGATTAGGTGGCGATTAAAACTAGAAGAATACGATTACGAAATCGTACACAAAGCCGGAAAAGGTAACACAAACGCGGACGGGCTGAGTAGAAATCCGATACTCGGAGACTTGACGTTATCACACGCGAAGAAGAAGAAGAATAAGAGACAACGAAAGAATACATCGCGGACGAAAAGCGGCAGATACTCTTTGAATATCATGACTCACCGATAGGAGGACATCAAGGAGTAGCGAGAACACTAAATCGAATTCGATTATTACATAACTGGCGAGGAATAACTAGAGATATCGAAGATTACATTAATAAATGCGAATAA
>NW_012048209.1:0-691 GCF_000956235.1 Wasmannia auropunctata
AGAAATAAGTTATATATATTAAATTAATAGTTTTAGAACAAAATATATGTCTAAAATATATTATTGTAAAATATGACAATATCGCATTATTTTCTACGTTGGCATTACCGTTTATCAAACTTCAAGTGTAGAAAGTGCTTCGAGTATAATGTGCTTTGAATCTCACGAATCTTCTAAAATGTCGAAAAATAATAAATATCGTTGAAAAGGAAAATGAGTATTACATGAAAATAACTATTTGCGTCGCCAAAAATTAACAAGTATCGACAATATTTTCCTATTTAAATGACAGATGTCACAAATGTTTACTGTGAATGTTGTCAAGTCGTTTAAATGAAATGGCTTATGCAGCGTAATATTCGTATTTTGCTGTAGTTTTATTTAAATAACTTTTAAAAAAGTAAGTGAAAAACCAAATTAACTTTTGCACAAATATTTATTAGAGTCATATTAGTATACATACACAAAATTTTATTTAATTCTTAATACTACTTCCTTAAATCTTCCAAATTTGCAAATAAATACTCCAAAACGCGATTTCATATAAGAATTAAAAGTAAATAAAAAATTAAATAACTTTTAAATCAATAAGAGAATCGTGCTCAAATTTTGCACAGTTGCTCAGATGTATTAACAAAACAGTCTGTAAAATTTTTATATTTTTCGTAATGTTTTGAGATACATCACATAC
>NW_012048210.1:0-452 GCF_000956235.1 Wasmannia auropunctata
GGACTCTCTCGCTTTCTCTCTCTCGCCTTTAGTCGCTCGCTCGAACTCCGAATCGACCGTACGCTTATTCGGTCCGCACGCAAAAGCCACGTCGATCGCGTTCGATCGCGGATCGATGCTTGCACCCCCAGCCCGGGGGTGCGCAACACAGCGGCGCAGTCGGCCGCGACCAATCAAGGCGCCGTGTGGGGTCCTGCCGTGGCACGGGCGCGATCAGGTGATTCTTCAGGCGGGCGCCTCGCGCCCGCGCGAGGTCGCCCTATATCCGGGACGTGGCGGCGTGAAATCAGATGGGCGCGTCCTTTGCCCTTGAATCTCGGGGCGAGTTGGCTATCTCGCCCCGGCAGCTCTCGGTGATGTCCCCGGGCCCTGGGGAAATCGCCGGCCGTATTGCCCTTCGCGGGCCTCAGCCACAGTGCCCGCCGTCTCGGTTGCGCCCCTGGCGGCTCTGC
>NW_012048211.1:0-480 GCF_000956235.1 Wasmannia auropunctata
TTCATTGTATTAATAACAATCAACGAAAAATCTTTCTTGCGAATACTTTGCGCAGAATAAGTATTCTTCGTACGTAACGCGTCGCTCTGATTAATATGTTCCACTGATTGTGCATTATTTACTAAAACTCAATTTGGCGACACGTCCAATGTAGACTCTATCTCCCCTTGCGCAATCTGTCTGATCTATGCGAAACTCACAGAAATAGTGTTTTTAGATGAGACGACGAGTGTACAGATGCATCAGATAAATAATGTAATTGATATTTCGACGAGTCATATCAATAGGTATATACCTGTTGATATGACTCGTCGAAATATCACTAACACTCAATGTACGATGCATCTCTACGCTCGTCGTCCTAATCGAAAAACACTATTTCTATGAATTTGGCAGACATCACACAGATTGCGTAAGGGAGATAGAGTCTAAATTAGATGTGTCGCCTAATTTAGTTTATGTTAATAATGCACAATTGGT
>NW_012048212.1:0-482 GCF_000956235.1 Wasmannia auropunctata
CCTTTCTTTATAATCAATACATACCTACATATTATATAGACGTTTAAACTTGTTAATTTTCTTTCAGCGCGTGACTCCCAGACAGAGATGGCAACGAAGGATCGAATACGAACTCGATCATCCTTGGTCGCAGAAAGGCTCGACATGGAGCGCTACAGAAGGTGGCTCGTCGCAAGAGGCAAGCGGAATCCATTGAACGTACATTTTGACGCGTGGCGGAAGAAAGACGACTACAAATGGAGAAGAATAGCGAAAGATTTTGCTACGAGAAGAAATCGAAGGCGTCGAAGAACCAATCGCGTGTCACGTTCCTCATAAAAAAACGGAGAAACTTAAAATCTCGTTCTATTACCAATATAATTGATTATCTCTTTTACATGCAATAAAAATATTAAATTTACTTGAAAATATTTCATTGCGCAAACCTCAGCGTTCCTTGTAAATCTATGCGTTTCATTATATTAATAACAATCAACGAAAAA
>NW_012048213.1:0-630 GCF_000956235.1 Wasmannia auropunctata
ACTGCATGCGCAAGTTGTCGCGAGTTAACCTAACCCATTCCGTTGACCCGCGGAAAAGAGTTGCACGATTCAATCATCTCGAATGTCTTTCGTGCGTGCGTTTCTCTAGCGCGTACATACGATATTCGCAATATTGCAATGCCGAGCATTGATCGTATTGCGATTATCATGTACGCGCAAGAGTGACACGCACGAGAGAGATTCGAAATGATTGATTCATGTTTATCTGTCGTCACTACAGCCAAATGTTATTAAATGGATGTAAGCGATTGACGCTAACAGTTCTTTAATTAATTAACTATTTCACTTGTATCATGTTGCAGAAGAGGATGACGGAGACCTGCGCTGAAAGGATTCAGAAAGAGGAGGAGGAGGAGCAGCCCGTGATGAAGGATGCACCGGAGGTCGAGGAGGCGGAAGCCGACCGGATATCGTCGCCAGATCTGGTAAGAACGTTCCTCCGTTTGCTTAATTCGTGACAAATATGTTATTATTTCTCAAATGGTATTACCTTTCTTTATAATCAATACATACCTACATATTATATAGACGTTTAAACTTGTTAATTTTCTTTCAGCGCGTGACTCCCAGACAGAGATGGCAACGAAGGATCGAATACGAACTCGATCA
>NW_012048214.1:0-478 GCF_000956235.1 Wasmannia auropunctata
GACGTGTGCTCTTCCGATCTCGTCCCTTTAGTGACTTTTATCCGAGTTGCTTGTTACTTAAAAAATTACAATATGTGTCACTGGCCACATATAGTTATTTATCTAGTAACAAGTTACTAGGACGAAAGTCACTAAAGGGACGTTCAAGATTTCCAGCCCGTACGCACATCACCATTGTCACGTGCTTCGTCGGTCGTCCAGCGGAATTGACAGCCCGCACTCCGCATCGTGTGACGTGATCTCAACACACCGCGCTAGATTTGGTAAGGAAAATCATTGCATCTTCCGTAAAACTCAATTATATTTGTGACGGCATGCGTAATTGCATGCGGTTAATTGCCTAACTGCATGCGCAAGTTGTCGCGAGTTAACCTAACCCATTCCGTTGACCCGCGGAAAAGAGTTGCACGATTCAATCATCTCGAATGTCTCTCGTGCGTGAGTTTCTCTAGCGCGTACATACGATATTCGCAATATT
>NW_012048215.1:0-353 GCF_000956235.1 Wasmannia auropunctata
GTCAAAGCCTATTCCATGTATTTGACTAAAACCACGAGCCATTAAACGCGCTTTAAACCTTTCAATGTTACCGGATACATCTCGCTTTAGTTTATAAACCCATTTACATTTTATTACGTTACAGTCTTTCGGACGATCAACCAATTTTCAAACAACATTATGTTGCGAGGCCGATGCCCCCGCAACAACAATAAGTATTGTGAAAATCAATTAATAGCCATTCGAGCCGATGAGGCATTCGGCGTAAAATAAGCAATATCGTTACAATAAATCGAAGGACGTTGACCGCGACGTACCGAGAACGCGCAATGCAATTATCAAAATGCTGAGCGCTGACGCGGCAACGCGTAGCA
>NW_012048216.1:0-574 GCF_000956235.1 Wasmannia auropunctata
TTCTCTCTCTTACTCATACGAAGTACAGGGGCCATATAGGTGTTCTCTCTCGCACTCGCAGGGAATATAGGACCAAGCGTAATTAGGCGGTTCTATGAATTTAGGTAACTCGTAAACGGTGTACGATGGAAATTTGGGACTTTGACCATGATTATTGTTATATTTTTTATTAATTATTGGTGAATAGTGACTTTTCAAAAATTGCGATATCTCGAGAACTAAGCATCGGAGAGAGCTCTGAGTTACACAGGGACGCATAATCGGTTGTAAAAATTAAAATTTTGAATGGTTGTTCCATATATATCTGTTCGTTAAGATCGCTATTTAAAAATGCTGTAGAGACATCTAAATGTTCTATATCCATATCTTTCGCATTACCAATAGTAAATAATAATCTTAATATAGAATGCCTTACAACCGGTGCAAAGGTCTCGTCAAAGCCTATTCCATGTATTTGACTAAAACCACGAGCCATTAAACGCGCTTTAAACCTTTCAATGTTACCGGATACATCTCGCTTTAGTTTATAAACCCATTTACATTTTATTACGTTACAGTCTTTCGGACGATCAAC
>NW_012048217.1:0-407 GCF_000956235.1 Wasmannia auropunctata
ATTCCAGAGACCGATATAGATCGACATTCCATTGTTGCATTGATGGCCTTGAGTCGTTTAGAAGCCTCTTAAACGAATATCATCGCGAATTTATTATAACGTATAATGCTATGTCGGTCTCTTTCGCACGCGTATACTCTCGCTTGCACTCGTACAGAGAATAGGGCCTATGGCTAACCAAGCGGGCCATAGCCTTTCTCTCTCTTACTCATACGAAGTACAGGGGCCATATAGGTGTTCTCTCTCGCACTCGCAGGGAATATAGGACCAAGCGTAATTAGGCGGTTCTATGAATTTAGGTAACTCGTAAACGGTGTACGATGGAAATTTGGGACTTTGACCATGATTATTGTTATATTTTTTATTAATTATTGGTGAATAGTGACTTTTCAAAAATTGCGATATCT
>NW_012048218.1:0-512 GCF_000956235.1 Wasmannia auropunctata
TGCGACGACACTAAGTAATCTTACAAGGAGTACTCGCGGTCCGAGTACTCGCGCACTTACAATAACGCTCGCACACAGGTGTGCGAGGGCTTTGCGGCTCACTCCCGGCGACGATCCCCGGGTGGCTCGATTCGCGGCACTCCCGATAGCTCACGGCACGATTCGCTCAGAATCCTCGCGCTTGAGGACGGACGCCGATACGCCAGACCAAGGAAAAGTCGCAAAATACGCGTCGCCAAAGGGGCGCACGCGACGACACGCTAACACGAAAATGGCGTTACCGTCCGCAGAGCGCGAGTAGATTCTCGATCCGCCCGTGGCTGTACATGTGATAAGGAGGGTCACCTCACCGGCACGATGTCCTTCTCGTTTCCTCGTCCGCAGATCCGGACCGGCAGCCTCACGCTCCTTCCTTCCTCCTCTGCGCTCGCTCTCGCTCTTTCTCTCTTTCGCTCGCTCGCTTCACGGGCCGCACGCTCGCCGTGAGTATCCGCACGCAAAAGCGGCGTCGA
>NW_012048219.1:0-681 GCF_000956235.1 Wasmannia auropunctata
TATGTACAGAAGAGAACAGAAAAAGAGATCGCACCGACCGTCCAGTGTGCGAGAGATTTCGTAGATATATGTCTGATCTTAGCACGTGGCGGTGCCATGTCGAGCGTATGGTACTCTTCTACGAGGGATCCGGAAGGATGTGCCATTTGACCATTACGAAATAGAGGGAAAAAAAGGGATACCGAGGGACACAAGGTTGCGTAATGGAGACGTAATTTTCACGAAATTCCGTTGTCTCATCGCGGACGAATGAATAATCGATTAGCTCGGACTGGTTCCGGCATGTTGATCACGGGGAAAAAAAAAATTAAACTCAAGCCCGTCGACAATTCGTCTCGATCGAAATTGCCTCGTAAGCAATCTCGTAAAAAATGCACAGGCTATACTCGAGTTCGAGATAACGGCGATGTGTTTTTGAGATCTTTCCGAATTGAAGCCGAGATTAAAACCAGAAAGGGGAAGGTTGAGGGGGAATCGATCGGACCTGCAAAGTTATAGTCTGGAAAGAAATTTTCAGGGGAAAAAGATTGACAAATTTTGTCGGCGCGATTAAAGATCTTTGTGCTTCCGCAATTCGCGAATTATATTCTTTCAAAATCGTTATCCTTCTGCGAGAGAAATCTATCGATACTAGACGAAAGACGAGACACAGAGAGTGAGCGTAGGGGGGGAAGAGCACAC
>NW_012048220.1:0-545 GCF_000956235.1 Wasmannia auropunctata
CAGACGTGTGCTCTTCCGATCTCTTGAAATAAAAATTGATTATAAATACTAGCCTAAGATTAAGCAATTTGAGCTAAGTTTTAAATATCTATATCTTTATATATATTTAAAGAATATGTTCAAGGAAATAATAGATTTAATTAGGATAAATTTAAATAAATCTTTTAAAATAATATTTTCTCAATAATTTATTTTGTACCTTAATGTAGCAGGTTGTATAGTAAACTTATTTATAAACTTATGATTTGTTTAAATTGCTGTTATATTTTTTAGAAACATTTGTTACACTCAGAGAGTATCTATTTGTTCGTACTTTTATAAACAATGATACATACATAAGTAGAATTATTAAACAAACATAATTTTTTAAATAATCTGTTAAATTTAGAAAAAATAGAAATTATATATTGCATTTATATACTGCGTAATATATATAAAATATGTATTATTTAACATAAACTTATCCATAAACTATAGATAAGATTCAGATGATGCTACAAACGTTCGAACGTTAAACTAAAAAAGCGAATAAACATTAAAGAAAA
>NW_012048221.1:0-905 GCF_000956235.1 Wasmannia auropunctata
TCAATTTACGAGCAAGGTAAATCAGGCATATTTCGCCTCGAAGGAAGATGAAGAATTCTGCTTTATTGCTTCAACAAATGTCATCGACGATAGCGAAACTATCAGCTGGATACTCGATTCTGGAGCGTCAGAACATTTAATAAACAATGAAAGTCTTCTGACTGATGTGCAAAACTTAACTCAATCTGTTAAGATAAGAATTGCAAAGTCTGGAATAATTTTGATGGCGTCAAAGATCGGAAAGCTTAGAGGAATTGTCTGCGTACAAAGTAAACAGAAGAATGTTACTATTGGAAACGTATTGTATGTTCCTAACTTACAATTTAATCTTTTGTCCGTCCCTAAGTTAGAAATTAAAGGTTTCCGAATATTGTTCGAAAAAGGGAAAGGTATAATTGCGAAAAATGACGAGATAGTTGCTGTAGCTATTCGGAATCGTCGAATTTATGAATTAATATTCACACAAACAATCGCGTACAAGTGATTGCATGATACCCTGCGATATTGGTCTGTGGCATCGACGATTGGGACACGTTGGTTACAGTACTATTAAGAAGATGACTAAAATGATTGATAGACTCGATGTAAAAGGAAATACACCGCAACAGAATTTATGCAGCACATGCTTCGAAAGGGAAAGCAAACGAGATTACCGCACAACCAAACAAGAGTACGTGCTAAGCGACCGTTAGAACTGATACATAGTGACCTCTTTGGACCTATAAACACCAAATCACATGATGGGAAAAGGTACGTCTTTACATTTTTAGACAATTATACTCATTTTTTAGCCGTGTATCTATTGGAAAAAAAGGGTCAAGTTCCACATTACTACAAGAAGTTTAAAGCAATGGCTGAAGCTCACTCTATGAATCAGTAGATTGCGTTGCGATAATGGCGGGGAG
>NW_012048222.1:0-1142 GCF_000956235.1 Wasmannia auropunctata
ACCAAATGAGATGAGCCATAGCCCATTCGAAAGGGGGGGTTGCGTGTACTAACACGGTAAAAGGGTTTGCGTGAATAGGTCTTTGGTTTCTGAAAAAATTGCAAGTAAAGTTGGTGGTCCGATCAGCTGTGCAATAAATACCCGAACCGTGAGTCTGTAAGCAGGAAAGCGGCGTAGCAGAACAGACTAAGGCGCGCGGTGTTCTCTTACTACGCGGCCGACGAGAGTTCGCGTCCCCGCAGTGTCAAATTTTTTTTTATGTAAACGTTATATTTTATAATTAATTGTATTATAATTATAATATATTATAATTAATTAATGTTTTTTTTATAAACAAAAATACTAATCATGCGCAATTTTTGTTATAAATTGTTTTGTAGTTCAGCGGGGAATAATTAAATTCACACACTGTCTTTTCGCGTAAGCGTTTATTAAATGTTTATTTGCAGTTCGAAACTTCTTGCAAGCGATTGTTGTCGCGTCGTGCTCGCACTGCACGAACGGCGCTTCGAGATATTATTTTAAATCGGCCTGTTGACCGTGTCGATCGCGGTATGTAGTAACGCGTCGAAGATTGTTTGAGCCGGTCTGTAGACCGTATCGATCGTGGATCGCAGCAATGCCTGGGGACAATGCCCTGAGCTGGACCGCGAGATTTGAGACAACGCCTGGGAGCTGTAGCCCTGAGTCTCTTGTCACGGATCCGCGACAACGCCTTGGGGCTGTAGCCACAGTTTAACCATACACAGTTACGACAGTAGCCGAAATTCTTCGTACAATACTTTACGACGCATGCGTCAACTGTACTATCTAAAACATGGCGATGCCATAATAATAAATGTATGTTTAGATTAAGGTTATATTTTTATATGATTAGTTATTCTGTGATATTACAAAAGTGGAATATTATTAGTAAAGATTATTTGTAAAGATTATTTGATTGCAAGATTTGTAAAGATTATTTGATTTTTTTTCTAATATCTATTAAGCCAGAATAATGAGTAAAGGTGGATTTTCTCGTGTGATGTGTAAAAACATATCTGGACGAAATGTAGGAGTAAAGTTTTTTTGTTTTCCAAAAAATCCAGAAATGTAAGAAAAAATTTTCTCTATAAATATGCAGATTAATATAGTAGTTTATA
>NW_012048224.1:0-1107 GCF_000956235.1 Wasmannia auropunctata
GTTTTATTATTCTAAATAGAGTATATTATATAAGACTCTTCAATTAAAACAATTAGTTAAAGAAAGGCACTAAGAGTCAATACGCAAAACTCGTCGCGTTAAAATTTTTCATACAAATTTTCTCTTTTATAAAAATATATTCAGTAAATTAAATTCCATCTTTTTACATATCTGTCGAACGTTTCGGTATATTTCAGACCTTACTGAGCGATGAATACTGTAAAGAAAGTTGCGCCATAATTACAAATATTTCATTCTTAATTGTCCCGATGTTCCATAGTGTATAAGGCGGGCCTTCAATTCCATTATCAAATTGCAAAAGTCATTGTTATGAAACAAGTCCAGATGCGATAAAAATGCGGAGAGAAACGGGGATTAACTTATTCATGGTCACCTTTCGAATGTTCTTGGCGTCAGAAACATTCGAAAGGTGACCACGGATGCGTTAACACACGTTTCTCTGCGCATTTTTATGTAATTAACTTGTGTGAGTGCTCTTAAAACTTAAATTTTCGTTCTTTTCGCTGTTACTTCTGTTCGCGCGTATCAATGCTACACGTTGGAAATTGAGGATTACGATTGGAGATTAGAAATTAGAATTCAATTAATCAGGCCAAAACGGCTTGAAATCAGATTTCGTAAATTTATTTTGAAATAATTGCTAAAAACTGAAATAATTCAGAGGCGGTATCAAGTGTGTATTATTTAAAGTGCGTAAATAAGTAAATATTACAGCGACCGGTATGTGTAAAATTTGAAACAAAAACAATAACATTTTCCGAGGGGGTAACCACTCAGAAAATATACACCTGGACTTTACGTACTTCATCGGACTACACCGGAATTCATCGGACTTCATCGAACTTCGTCGGACTTCACTAAACTTTTATGGATATAGTTGCCATTTTTCGGGGTCTTTAGGCAGACGAGCGGCGTCAATTGATTTAACATTCGGTGAAGCAAACTAGATATTTTCCATTCTCAATTTTATTTTTTGAAAAGAATATATTTTGCAAATAAACTTGAAAAATCAGCCTTTTCACCTCGTCGTCAATGAAACAACTGACCACAATCGCCTCATTTCTCCTGCTGCTCTGCCTCTTCGGT
>NW_012048225.1:0-318 GCF_000956235.1 Wasmannia auropunctata
TTTTATGTTATTAGTAATTAAATAATAAAGGAAGTCATAAAATAGAGAAAAAAATACAATATGTTTATTTAATATCACTAATCCTTAATATACTATTTTTAATATGCTATAATAATTAGTGTAATTACTAAATTAAGTAACTTATAAATATATCAATAAAACAAATTAATTTTTTTCGACAATATAAATGTTTTATTATTCTAAATAGAGTATATTATATAAGACTCTTCAATTAAAACAATTAGTTAAAGAAAGGCACTAAGAGTCAATACGCAAAACTCGTCGCGTTAAAATTTTTCATACAAATTTTCTCTTTTA
>NW_012048226.1:0-447 GCF_000956235.1 Wasmannia auropunctata
ATCGTTTGAATTTCGATTACAAGAGGATTTTAATTCAAGCAAAGATTTACAAAAAATTCTAATTTTATCATGAATACTTTCTATTTATATTACTATTAATGTGATATTTTTGTTAAATAAAATTGATAGTTTTAAAACGATAAAACTAAATTATTACAAAATAAATTTTTTACTATTGTAAGAGAGTATACATTTTTTTATGCTTACATTTAATTAAATAGAATAAGATTAGAAATTTGTTAGAAAAGAATCAGAAATTTTGTGAATAAATTGTTACAGGATATATGTAAAAAAAAATTTATGTAGGGATTTTCGCGATTTAATGTAAGCTTGGATAATATTTTATGTTATTAGTAATTAAATAATAAAGGAAGTCATAAAATAGAGAAAAAAATACAATATGTTTATTTAATATCACTAATCCTTAATATACTATTTTTAATATGC
>NW_012048227.1:0-457 GCF_000956235.1 Wasmannia auropunctata
AACAAATTAAGTTTAAGATCAAAGGTCGCTGGTATAAATCCAGTTGGAATCGTTAAAGTGTTTCACAAATATTTATTCATTTTTAAATAAACAGTGAAATTATACAAGTAAATTATGCCGCGATTAAAAGATCCGGTGATTATAGATAATAGCCCACTTCTTCGGCCACGGCGAATTGCTGCCGCAGAACGATGTATTATTGGAATTCTTGGCGAAAGTCGGCTGCGAAACATTCCACTTTGAGAAGATCTGCGTCAATGTAATATTTTCGGCGATAGGATTTGATGAAGAACAATTCGACTATGTAAGCATTATTTCACAAACCGTGATCAAAATGCAACTTTGATCAGTGATTCGAATGTCACGTTTTGCACACGCGATCACACTTCAAATCGGATGTTATACTGCTTCCTAGGCTCTATTACCTACAATTCTGAGTCACTTTCCGGCTGGCAGC
>NW_012048228.1:0-319 GCF_000956235.1 Wasmannia auropunctata
AGTTGTAAAAGAAATTCGCGGGATAAAATCAACATTAGCAAAGTTAAGGTAAAAAGGTTAAGGTAAAAGTAAATAAAAATAAAAAAAGTTGTTATAAATTTGCGTTATAAAAAATGCAGGCTTCACAAGAAAGGTATGTACCCTAACAGCACATGATGTCCTGCGAATATCCCATTTTTATACTGATCATACGATGATCATCCGTAACGTACGGAAATCATCACAATAAAATCCCGCACAGTATCATTCTGTTTTCTTTCGCATGCGTATTTTCTCAGATAGAACTCAAGATGCGAAAGTGATACGTACGCATTTCTAT
>NW_012048229.1:0-333 GCF_000956235.1 Wasmannia auropunctata
ACAATCTTGAACGTAATAATAATTATGAAGAAAATGTAAATGAACAAACAGCCGAAAACACTGATGGATCCGTTGTTAATACTGTTTAAGTAAATAATGCTAAGGTTAATGAAAAATGTGATTCGTTATAAAATGTTTCTTTATATTATACTGTGTTCTTTATATTATACTGTTTCAGTAAGAGCTGTTTATTACTTATGTTTTATTACTAATTATAAAAAATATTACAGTTTGTTTTTAGATTTTATTTAATACGTTTTTCAATTTAAAAAGTTTACTTAATATTTATTCGTATTTATTACGATAGTTCTGAGATATTGTTTTTCTATAATA
>NW_012048230.1:0-362 GCF_000956235.1 Wasmannia auropunctata
CTCCAGTTATACGATTGATGACCACATTGGTTTTTTGAAACGGATTCTTAAAAATAGTGTTAGCCGAAACAAGCAATTCCAAAAAAAACAGAGGTGAGTAGCAGTAAAAATAAAATTTCTACAAGAATATATATATATATATATACCTATATATATTTGTATTACTTATAAATAATTATTTTTAGTAAACAAAGTGAAAACTCTGAAGAAACTAATGACAATCTTGAACGTAATAATAATTATGAAGAAAATGTAAATGAACAAACAGCCGAAAACACTGATGGATCCGTTGTTAATACTGTTTAAGTAAATAATGCTAAGGTTAATGAAAAATGTGATTCGTTATAAAATGTTTCTTTATA
>NW_012048231.1:0-550 GCF_000956235.1 Wasmannia auropunctata
GCACGCCCGCTCGTGCCTGGCGCCCTTTGCGTTTTCGATGGCCGTATAAGTTCGACCATTTTGCGCCCTAACTGTAGCGACGGTTCGGCGAAGTTCTTGCTTTCCGTTCGTGAAGGCGGCTGCAATATATATATGTATATATATATATACAGGGTGAGGAAAAAGTATGGAAAAATCTCAAAAAATATAAGTTTTACAGAAAAATGTTTCAAATAAAAGTTGTAGGATTTAAAATGATCTATTCAATAGTCTCATCAGTTTGACCCTGGCTGGCGTCTAAGGTCAAGTCAAAGTCATCTTGAATTTTTTAAACAAAACATCCTATTTTTCATTACATATATTCTTAGAGCACACCTCGAGAGGTGTGTTTTCCAAAACACTATAATAAAATATTTTTCCATTAATCATTTCTCGAGTTATAAGGCTTGAAGTTACAGTACCACATTAGCATTATCCAAATGTTCGAATAATGGGTGAAATCTTTTGAATGTTGTTCAGGATTATAAGCTTGACAACATGTATCAAGGTCATGATTATTGGAGAATGTTTC
>NW_012048232.1:0-302 GCF_000956235.1 Wasmannia auropunctata
TTTCGGGGCTGAGTTACCGGTCAGCTGAGTCGTCCTACCGATCGCGAACAGTCAGAGTTTCGACTGTTTCGAGCGTCTCGAGTTTTTCTTGTGGTTTCGTAGCGAATATCCCGCGTGTGTCAAAGATTGTGATTCGGTTCAAGTAATTCGAAGGGTGGCACGCCCGCTCGTGCCTGGCGCCCTTTGCGTTTTCGATGGCCGTATAAGTTCGACCATTTTGCGCCCTAACTGTAGCGACGGTTCGGCGAAGTTCTTGCTTTCCGTTCGTGAAGGCGGCTGCAATATATATATGTATATATATA
>NW_012048233.1:0-635 GCF_000956235.1 Wasmannia auropunctata
TAGTCCAGTAGAATTAGCTTTTTTTCAAACAAAAATTGGTATCTGAAAAATTCTTGCACGGGCTTTTAAAAAACATCTCAAAGAAGAAATCAATTGCAAGGAAGAAATCAAGCAAGATGTAAAGCAAGACGAGGCGCTTGATCCAAATATAGTTGGATTTGAAGTCAGTTTGAAGTAGCAATACAAACCGCAATGAAAATTGGTAAAATTATTGTAGAAGTAATCGAATAATATCTATTTTCAGTCCAGCGATAGTAGCGATGAAGATGGTAGTAACGACGAGGAGGAAAGTGAAGCACAGATTCCTGCTTCTAATGTTGCAATAAATGAAAAGAAAGATGAGAAAGATCTCACGAAAGATGTAGAAAAAGAAACACTTTCAGTTAAATCGCAGGAATCTAAAAAATCAGTGGAGAAAGTACAACAACGAAACGTTGCCCCCAAAGCTCGCACGCCTGCTGTTTTTGTACCTGTAAATAGAAAACCTGAGATACAAGCAGCAAGATTGAAATTGCCCGTTGTCGCGGAAGAACAAATTATAGTTGAGACAATAAATGAGAATCCAATAGTCATAATTACGGGAGAGACAGGAAGTGGTGAGTAAGATTATTATAATTAACAGCAGTGAAAGATAT
>NW_012048234.1:0-757 GCF_000956235.1 Wasmannia auropunctata
ATTATAAAAAATTATATTTATTGATACTTTTTATAGTGATTTACTTACATTTACTGATAAAATAAAAGAATTTAATGATTCTGTTATTGTAGGCTTCATACTTCTCTTACCCATACGAATTCTCATCGTTGGGACACATAACGCTGGCAATAATTTAAGGAGTCTAATATTTCTTTCCTCAAAAAATACAGATATTACTAAATACATGTATATATTAGGGCTTCAAGATTCGTTCGAATCTGACGCTATCCGGATATCCGTTTATCCGGATAACGAATAAATGTGACGCTTCAAATTCGGATTATCCGGATACCCGAATCATCTAAAATATCCGAATAATAAAAGTATCGGATCTGGATCCGCATTTCAAATTCGAATCTGGATTCGCAACAAATTTAGATTCGATGAATCTACTTGCTCTATAGAAATATATATATATATATTTATATAAAAAAATATATATATATATATATTTTTTTTAATAATTTAAGTATTGTATTATTTTATCCACCGTTGAACAATCTTTTTTAATAAATTAATTAATATTTATTATTTAGAAAATAAATTTATTCTATTTGAAAATTACGATAAAATTAATAAAATACATAGTGGATTATACATATTATCTATATATTAGGGCTTCTAAGTATTCGGATATCCAGATATAGTCCAGTAGAATTAGCTTTTTTTTCAAACAAAAATTGGTATCTGAAAAATTCTTGCACGGGCTTTTAGAAAACATCTCAAAGAAGAAATC
>NW_012048235.1:0-1335 GCF_000956235.1 Wasmannia auropunctata
TAAGTTTTCTTTTAGTAAATTTAACAAAATAATGTATTATGGTAGAAAATATTTTTGATGAGTAATACAGAAAATGGTATTATACTAACCAAACTTTTTAAAAATAAATATTTAATTTAGTTAGTGTTACTAAATAATTATATAAGAGAGACTAGTTCATACAACAACTCTTATTCAACATAATACTTAGAAAAATTATATATTTTCATCAAATCACTTTTATAATATACATACATAGTTATATATAAAGTTTTTATATATGTATAATGATATTATACATAAAGTTATTTATAAAACGTGCGCGCGTAAAAAAATAATAAAGAAGTAGCAACTTCTTGTATTTCTTTAAATTAAAACTTACGAGAATCAAAGTAACTTGGTAAATTTTTATTTGCACTGACGCTATTATTTTCATTTTCCAAAATAATATTTAGCAAATGAACTGATCGCAATTGTATTGCATTTGAAAAAGTATGTATATTTTTTTCTTCGTCGTTGTATGTATCAAAAGGATAATCATGTAATAAATGTTTTTTAAAACGACGTGCAGATTTAAATTCACGAACACATAGCGATTGATTTCAAATATATTTATTAAAAACAAAATACTATTTTATAATTTTAAATGATTCATTAGTTTTTTATAGAATTTAAATTTATTTTGCACACTTGACAAATATATAAAGTATAGTAGTATATTAAACATAAAAATATATGTTTGTTTAATAAACAAATATAAAAAAAATTATTTTAAAAATAATGTGAAGTATAAAATACATATAAAATATTTTTGTTAACATAACCATATTTGTACTTTTACATTTTATTTAATGCTATCTCGATGGATATAACTTTGTTATTAATCACATCATTCTCAGTTGACATTTTATACAAATATTTTTGTATAAGAAGCCATATTTGTTGGCATTCTTTAGGATAACAGGCATGCAGTACAAAAAAACACTTGTAACATACGTCGATAGCTTTGAGAGCACTTTCGATTTTGTACAAAGTATTGTCGACACAAACGTAGTATGCGTCGATCGAGCTAGCATCACGTCCTACGAAAATAAGAAATAGTTGTAAAGTTAAATTAAATGCAATTACTCTATTTCTCTGACGTTCAATGTTATGTTCAAGATCAGCAAGACTCTGAAATAAGAAGAAATAAACATTACTTCAGCAATTATATTTCCATATACAATTGTTTTATATAAAATGTAAAGGATTATAAAAAATTATATTTATTGATACTTTTTATAGTGATTTACTTACATTTACTGATAAAATAAAAGAATTTAATGATTCAGTTATTGTAGGCTTCATACTTCTCTT
>NW_012048236.1:0-3198 GCF_000956235.1 Wasmannia auropunctata
TATTTGTCCGTCTGAGAATGCAATAAAAAACTACAAAAATTGACAAAAGTGTTCCAATTCTAGCATTTTTATGTAGATTTTTGTAGTATTTTTTAAAATCGTGTAAAATTTCATAGATTTTCTCAGTTATTTTCTGTAGTTTTTTATAAAATATTTTAATTTTTTTTTTAAATTTGTAGAAATTTTTCCGCCAGGGTTGCTATATTGAACACGTTGTTGTATAGGTGGGTTGTCTTGCAATCAGAAATGACGGTTAGATACAGTTTTAATATATTTCGGATATAAGGATACAGTGTAATGTTCTACGGAAAAAGCCCGGTTCCATCGCCTGTGTTTGCCTATCTTAATCTAGATCGCACACGCCTACGCCGTCAGGCGCCACCTATCAGTGACTTCTACAACACCTCCCTTTTTCAGACTTTCTTTATCAAAACATCATTTACTTAAAAAACGTTATATAATCCTTAAACCTACTAGGTTGTCTTATGTTCCTACTCGTCACGCTTATATTTGAGTCATTTCCTACCGGGATTTCGCTTGTCTCATCATCATCACTTACATCTGTTATATATATATATATATATATATGTATTGCATGAAGTGGTATAGGCATTTAAAGAAAGCGCGAGTTGCGAGCATTCGTGCGAACAGATAATTGGAGCAACCCGTGCCGAACTCACGTGTAAAACGCTGATTGGCGTAAGTGGATTCGGTACGAAATCGGGTGCGCAGGGCCACCGCGGCGAGGAGTCGACCACGAGACGAGCACGTGAGCGCACGTGTCTTTATCCGGAGTACCATTCTCTTAGCATTTTCTCTCTCGGAGTTAATAAGTGTAAAATTGTCTCTTTGTAACGAACCACGTAATAAAAGTCATGTATTACTAAAATACACCAACATCATTTGAAGCTCTATCATAATTATTATCTGCATTCGCCGTCATATCATTTGTTGCATCGTAATTTAAATTTTCACCTTCTTCATCTTTACAATCCGACATGTACACAGGTTTTGTATCCGGCTTAATACTAGACTGTCTAATTTGACTACTGTTCCTTCTTAACACTTGACTACCATTGTTTTTTATTAAATATGACCTAGGTTTCTTACATATTCCGACTATTTTAGCTGTTTCCCATATATCTCTCTTTTTAAATGTCAAATTTTGATTAACCCTGAATCTTGTTTGCTTTTTTGCCTTCCTATCATAATCCGCCTTAAATCTATCTTGCTTATTAATTAACTTATTGTTAGCATGAACTTGCTTCCTCTTTACACTCCTATTATTTAGCAATCTTTGTGACATTGGTAACTTAGTCCTCAATTTGCGGTTCATTAATAATTGTGAAGGTGAGTATATGTATGTTTGTTATTTCTGTATTCCTGTAGTTTAACAACGCTATATCTAAATCAACTTGCTTTTTCAGGAAAGACTTTGCTATTTTTACACCACTTTCTGTCTGACCATTACTTTTAGGATAATGTGGACTAGACGTTATAATTTGCATGCCAAATTCCTCCGTAAATTGTTTGAATTTATATGAACCAAAAGGCATATTATCTGCTATCAAACATTCTGGTATTCTATGTGTCGCAAAACAGTTTTTAAACGCGGGTATTATGCCTTGAGTAGTTTTATCTTTTATTTTTATTATCTCTAGCCACTTAGAATAATAATCGAAAATGATTAGATAATTATCTGTACCGTATTGCGCTACATCCGCTGCAACTTTCACAAAAGGCCTCTTTGAAATTATCATGTTTTATCATGGTTTCTTGCGATTTTGCCGGAAGAAATTTTTTACATAATCTGCATTTTTTGACAAATTCAGTGACATCATTACTTATATTTGGCCAATAAAATGTTTCCTGCATTCTTTTTATAGTTTTATTTATCCCAAAGTGTCCTTCATGTGCAAGTTTTAACATCTCCGTTTTTAAACTGTCTGGTACAACTACCCTATCATTATATAATTGTTAGAGTTGTGAAATGTATTGCCGGGGAAAGGTGGTGGAGGAAAATATGCTGTCCGTGATGATTTTTAAGGCTTTTTCTTGTCTTTACTCAAACGCTCTTACAATGCACACACGTTCTTTTCTTCACGCTTAACGCAGTAGTGACAACTCATATGCTTTCTTAATACTAGAGATAATCCGTAGTAAGTGACCCCTATCTCCCTAGTCCGCGACCAAGAGCGCGGCGATAATATAGATGGGAATGCGCTCTAACATCCTCCCCTCTCTTGGAAAGATTAATCTTTACAAACAAACACGTAACAAGACTTACTATCTTAAGAAAATTAAAAATACATTTAGCTTACTTGTAAGATTAAACAATATAGGTTTTAACGCAATTAACATAGCGCAGATACAATTATGAGATAAAACTTAAATTATAATTAAGCGGTCGCGTTTTCCTCTAGCGGTAGAATACAAATTTTGGGCAATGTTCGCTTAATTAACCCTCGTTTTGTATGTATTGTGACTAGTCGGATAATTCCGTCGGGTCCTGGATGGACTTCGGTGACGCGACCTATCGGCCAAATCATTGGAGGAGTAGCCTCATCCTTCACGAGTACCATGGTACCCTCCTCTATTTTTAGATTGTTACGAGATTTCCATTTAAAACGTTGCTGTAATTGAGCCATGTACTCTACCGACCAACGCTTCCAGAAATGTTGTCTCATTTGAGTGAGTATTTGGAATCTTGTTAAACGATTTTGCGGGACTTCGCTAAGATCACGCTCAGGAATAGCGTTAATAGCCTCGCCTATAATAAAATGACCGGGAGTTAACGCTTGGAGATCGATAGGACTGTCAGATAATGGCGTGATGGGTCTCGAGTTCAGGCATGCTTCTATTTGTGTTAGGATGGTATATAATTCCTCGAAATATAGTAAGCTAGTACCGACGACTCTTCTCATGTGCGCCTTTGCCGACTTTACGGCTGCCTCCCATAATCCTCCGACCTGCGGAGAGTATGGCGGAATAAACTTCCACTCGATAAATTGTTCCGTCAAGTAATCGTGTATCTGTTTTTGAGTGCTCTCCTTAAGAAGACATTCTTTTAAATCTGCTAGCTGATTATTTGCTCCGACGAATGTTGTGCCGTTGTCCGAATACAATGTGGCACATCTTCCCCTTCGAGAAGATGAAACGCTTTAGCGCATTGAGAAAAGCCGCGGCAGTTAGGTCTGA
>NW_012048237.1:0-311 GCF_000956235.1 Wasmannia auropunctata
TAGCATTTTTATGTAGATTTTTGAATCATTTTTTAAATTCGTGTAGAATCTTATAAATTCTGACAATTATTTTTCTGCAATTTTTTGTAATATATTTTTATTTTTTTTAGAATTTTGTAGAATTTTGTAGAATTATGTAGAATTATGTAGAATTTGTCCGTCTGAGAATGCAATAAAAAACTACAAAAATTGACAAAAAGTGTTCCCAAATTCTAGCATTTTTATGTAGATTTTTGTAGTATTTTTTAAAATCGTGTAAAATTTCATAGATTTTCTCAGTTATTTTCTGTAGTTTTTCATAGAATATTTTA
>NW_012048238.1:0-913 GCF_000956235.1 Wasmannia auropunctata
GAGAGAGAGAGAGAGAAAGGGAGAGAGAGGCGGTCGCTTACGCGCGCACGTTACAATTCGCGTCGTGAAAGGTGCTAAACCAGGACTCGAGGGCGAGACGAGAGAGAGAGAGAGAGAGAGAGAGAGAGCGCGCTCGAGAAGAGAGAGAGAAAATAGAGGCGTTCGGGGATAATTGCAGGAAACGCGAGGAGTGACGGCGACCGCGGTTGGACTCGACTAGTCGGGGATCCTCGCGACGTTTCGCTTCGCCGCGGAATCCGATCTCTTCGCGGGGAGTTTTTTTTTTCGGGCGGCCGCGCGCCGCACGCGCGAATTCGAGGGGTCCTTCCTCGGTACCTCGGTGGAAATCATCGGAATCGACGCTTCGCAGCCGCGCATTTCGTTCGCCCTCGATTCGGCACGCGTCGTCTCTCGCCTAATATACGATCGCCTGTATACGATCTCAATGGAACGTCGTCGCGATCGCGCGGCGACGACGTATCATAGTAACCTTGAGATCCCGTCAAGGTAATCGGGATCCTCCCGTGCCCGAGAGCGCGGCCGTCGCACGTTCTCCTCGGCCTCGCGCCGCGACTCGCGAGAGAGCACGTACGGTCGGTCGGGAGGACGCGTCGTCGGCAGGACGCGTGAGCGGTGCGATTATCCGCGAGATGAAGAAAAGCTCCAGCATGCCTCGATCGATAGGCGCACGGCCTTCGCCGGACTGACTTCCTCGCGCACGCAACGCGAGAGAGCGAACGCGCGTCGCGCGCGTTCACCAAGGAGCACGTGTGCACATCTATACGGCGACGACGACGACGACGAGACGGTCGGAGACGCAGGATTGGTATAGCTCGGTGATCGGTCGTCGCGCGGCAACCCCCGACGGGGAAGAAGAGTGGCAGCCGAGTCGAAGCATGTGATCTCCGCGGGG
>NW_012048239.1:0-492 GCF_000956235.1 Wasmannia auropunctata
GATCGCAGGGGTCAAATAAAAAACTGATACGACTTATTTAAAATGAAAAATATAAAATAGATTTACAAAAATATATTTAAAATGTTAAATAAGAAATAGATCAGAAGAAATTATTTAGAATAATAAGTTCTAAATAATTTTTTACTTTTCTTATGTAAAATACATGTTATAAATAATGCTTTTTTAAATACGACCGATCACTGATAAGCAGAAGTCGGTAAAGTAACTGATATAACTTATTTAAAATAACAAATATGAAATAGATTCCAAAAACATGACTTATTTAAAATAAAAAATATAAAATAAAATCTAACGCGTTTCGAAGATTTGGGCCTGATTATGTATGCCATATCTGGTACTGATGTGGCATACATGATCAGGCCCAAATCTTCGAAACGCGTTACATCCCTTATCAGTGCCGGATTTGGATAGCCGAATCAGGGCCGAACGTTAAATACGGCATACCTGATTTGGCCCTGATTTCTACCAGAC
>NW_012048240.1:0-320 GCF_000956235.1 Wasmannia auropunctata
TTTGGACGCCCGGAACGTTCCTCGTCTAAAATGCTCGTACGATCACGTTTGTACTCGCCACCCAATATTTGACCGTTGTAAATGAAGGGGAGGCTTCACCGTATACAGAGTCTAACTCATCTTTTATTTTCTGAGTCTTTTTCCCTTTCAAATGAAGGAATTTTATCACTGCGCGATACTCGATTTTCTCCATTGTTGACAGACAATGTCAGCTGACAACTTTGGAGAATTGCCATAGACAGAGTAATGATCAGAATGACTTCAAATTTTTACGGTTTACATATGTCAAGGCTATCTATCGGACGGCGAAAGAAATTTTT
>NW_012048241.1:0-809 GCF_000956235.1 Wasmannia auropunctata
AATGCGGACGTTTTTTCTTAATTGTGGCCTTCAATTTATCCAGTAATGCAGCGTAGTACTGTCCGTTGATTGTTTCACCTTTTGCAAGGTAATCGATAAGAATTATTCCACGGCAATCCCAAAAAACTGTCGCCATCACTTTTCCTGCAGAGAAAATGACCTTTGCCTTCTTCGGAGTTGGTTTCCCCACCGCACACCACTGCTTTGACTGTTGTTTGGTCTCAGGCGTATGGTGGTGTACCCAGATTTCATCGACGGTTATCATTCGCCGCAAAAATTCCGCTGGATTTTTTTGATACAGGCTAAGACACTCGCGTGACATGTCCATCCGTATGCGCTTTTGGTCGATCGTCAACAAGCACGGCATCCAGCGCGCGGATCATTTTCTCATATCCAATTCTTGATGTAAAATCTTGTGCACCCGTTCAGATGATATCCCACAAGCCTTAGCAATATTCTTAACAGTCAATTGACAATCTTCCATCACAGTTTGATGCACAAAATCGATCATTTCGTCAGTTGTAGCGATTTTTGGACGCCCGGAACGTTCCTCGTCTAAAATGCTCGTACGATCACGTTTGTACTCGCCACCCAATATTTGACCGTTGTAAATGAAGGGGAGGCTTCACCGTATACAGAGTCTAACTCATCTTTTATTTTCTGAGTCTTTTTCCCTTTCAAATGAAGGAATTTTATCACTGCGCGATACTCGATTTTCTCCATTGTTGACAGACAATGTCAGCTGACAACTTTGGAGAATTGCCATAGACAGAGTAATGATCAGAATGACTTCAAATTTTTACGGTTTA
>NW_012048242.1:0-381 GCF_000956235.1 Wasmannia auropunctata
ATTTACAGCGTTTTTCATCTCAGCATTTGACTTATATTTTTTCCGCCGAGAAATTTTTTCAAATTTGGAAACAGGAAAAAGTCGCTGGGAGCTAAATCTGGCGAGTAGGGTGGGTGCAGAAGCAATTCAAACTTCAATTCGTTCAATTTTGAGATTGCGACCATGCACGTGTGAACCTGAGCGTTATCCTGGTGAAACAGGATTTTTTTCTTGGCCAAATGCGGACGTTTTTTCTTAATTGTGGCCTTCAATTTATCCAGTAATGCAGCGTAGTACTGTCCGTTGATTGTTTCACCCTTTGCAAGGTAATCGATAAGAATTATTCCACGGCAATCCCAAAAAACTGTCGCCATCATTTTTCCTGCAGAGAGAACGACCTTT
>NW_012048243.1:0-406 GCF_000956235.1 Wasmannia auropunctata
AAAAATTGATTGTCTAAACCTGAAAAATATTGATTTACAGCGTTTTCCACCTCAGCATTTGACTTATATTTTTTCCCCCGAGAAATTTTTTCAAATTTGGAAACAGGAAAAAGTCGCTGGGAGCTAGATCTGGCGAGTAGGGTGAGTGCGGAAGCAATTCAAACTTCAATTCGTTCAATTTTGACATTGCGACCATGCACGTGTGAACCCGAGCGTTATCCTGGTGAAACAGGATTTTTTTCTTGGCCAAATGCGGACGTTTTTTCTTAATTGTGGCCTTCAATTTATCCAGTAATGCAGCGTAGTACTGTCCGTTGATTGTTTCACCTTTTGCAAGGTAATCGATAAGAATTATTCCACGGCAATCCCAAAAAACTGTCGCCATCACTTTTCCTGCAGAGAAAAT
>NW_012048244.1:0-590 GCF_000956235.1 Wasmannia auropunctata
TTGCAACGCGACGGCTCGCGTTAAGAGACCCGGTATGGCTTGACATATATGACATTCATTTTTATACTGATACATACATATATTTTATATTATATTTTATTTATATTTATAGTTTTTTAAACACTTGACCAAGCCACTACCGTGTCTCCTGATAGAATAATCAATATCATAAGGTACGAGGGTCATTTGAAAAGTTTCCGGCCTTTTAAAAAAAAACACATATTTCGAAGCAAAACAAAATTTATTTCTTGACGTAGTCTCCCTGCAACTCGATACATTTGGTCCAATGTTTCTCCCATCCTTTTAAACCGCCAGAAAAAATTGATTGTCTAAACCTGAAAAATATTGATTTACAGCGTTTTCCACCTCAGCATTTGACTTATTTTTTTCCTCCGAGAAATTTTTTCAAATTTGGAAACAGGAAAAAGTCGCTGGGAGCTAGATCTGGCGAGTAGGGTGGGTGCGGAAGCAATTCAAACTTCAATTCATTCAATTTTGACATTGCGACCATGCACGTGTGAACCCGAGCGTTATCCTGGTGAAACAGGATTTTTTTCTTGATCAAATGCGAACGTTTTTTCTTAATTGTG
>NW_012048245.1:0-379 GCF_000956235.1 Wasmannia auropunctata
TTCTGTAATATTGCATTCTTCCAATACATTACATACTGGATTTAGTACATGCAATTTTGAAAATATAACGCATGTATATAATGCATATTATGTATACACATAGATATAAACGCACACATTATTATAAACATACACTGTCTACAAAAATAATGTGTTGAGATTATACAAGTTATGTGTATAAAAATATGCATTGCTCTGTAATTGCTTTTAGTCTTATGCAAAAATTTATGCAGTACGATTTATTTTTCAAATCGATTAGACCAAAAATCAGCAATAAAAAATTTTTTATTATGTACTGTTTATATATATTTGTAGTTGCAAATCTATTTACAGTACATTGTATGTTTCAAGCGTACAGTTATTTAAAATCATGTTATGG
>NW_012048246.1:0-500 GCF_000956235.1 Wasmannia auropunctata
TCCTTTTTGAGGATGTAAAAAATATTGCACACATAAGCTAAACACATAACTTTTCGCTGTGTTATACAGATATAAAATATATATACTTGGCTATTTGTAATAAATGTAGCACAAACGTATATATAATTTTATTAGAATATTCTGTAATATTGCATTCTTCCAATACATTACATACTGGATTTAGTATATGCAATTTTGAAAATATAACGCATGAATATAATGCATATTATGTATACACATAGATATAAACGCACACATTATTATAAACATACACTGTCTATAAAAATAATGTGTTGAGATTATACAAGTTATGTGTATAAAAATATGCATTGCTCTGTAATTGCTTTTAGTCTTATGCAAAAATTTATGCACTACGATTTATTTTTCAAATCGATTAGACCAAAAATCAGTAATAAAAAATTTTTTATTATGTACTGTTTATATATATTTGTAATTGCAAATCTATTTACAGTACATTGTATGTTTCAAGCGTACAGTTA
>NW_012048247.1:0-504 GCF_000956235.1 Wasmannia auropunctata
TCAGAAGCTGCACTTAAGGCGATGCTGGAAGGTCGGAAAAATTTGCACGAGGTCGATATAGCAGATTTGTAATACCAAGCGCGCCACGAGCGCCACGCGCGCGTAAAGCGTTTATGTATCCAAACGCTAAATCATGTGGTAATGCAGGAGATCGATATCGATTTTATCGACATATCTTATCTTTCCTGCATTACCACAGTTCTGAGCGTAAACATGTATTAGGGTGCGTTCTCACTGAGCGCGTCACGTATGGGTGCGTTCTCACTGAGCGCGTCACGCGTCGTGTTATCCGAAGTATCGCATTGTTCGTCGCGTCACGATTAATTGACCAAAATATCCCATTTTATTGCATCATTTGCCGTGCGACTCCATGCGTGACGCATCGATTAGGTTACTTTACATTCTATAGATAAAATAATATTTTTTTGTATGCAATCCAGGATCGCGCGGCAAATTACGCAATAAAATGGGATGTTTTAATTGGTCAATTCGGATAACGCAACG
>NW_012048248.1:0-348 GCF_000956235.1 Wasmannia auropunctata
AATAAATATTAAAATAATTAAAAAATTAAAATTAAGAAAAGAATTCCGTTTTGCATATTCTGAAAATGTCAAATTCAAAAGTTTGACTATTTAGCTTAAGAATTATTGCTCGTATTATAACATTGTTATATTATAAATTAGTAAATATTCCTAAATTCTTATATAATTATAATACTTAAATTTACAGTTGTCGAATCAAGAACACAATAGAGATGTATATACAAAATATTAGTGTGGTAAACAAAAATTTGGTTTACAAAGATCTTATTCACAGTGTGAATATTCATCGAAAAGCAATGACGTTAGTAATTATATTTAAATTATATTTTATAATATTTTTATAACATG
>NW_012048249.1:0-545 GCF_000956235.1 Wasmannia auropunctata
TACAAAACATACTATGTACAGTGACTAAAAAACTTGCTGATTATTCTATATGTTATTTAGTTCTTCCTGTTGGCTGTGCATTTGTCACTATCAGTCAATTGCCATATTTTAAAAACCTAATTTTCTTTACAAACGAGTCTCAATTATATCACTTGGATATCTCAACTGAATACTTTATTAATCAGGAAGAATATTTTTACATATTGCTACTCCACGTAAGTGCAACTTCATATATATCCGCTACCGTAGTCACAGCAACAGGAGCGATAATTATGGCGTATCTTCAACATGTCTGTGGAATGTTTAAAATTGCTAGGTAAAAACAATAAATATTAAAATAATTAAAAAATTAAAATTAAGAAAAGAATTCCGTTTTGCATATTCTGAAAATGTCAAATTCAAAAGTTTGACTATTTAGCTTAAGAATTATTGCTCGTATTATAACATTGTTATATTATAAATTAGTAAATATTCCTAAATTTTTATATAATTATAATACTTAATTTTACAGTTGTCGTATCAAGAACACAATAGAGATGTATATA
>NW_012048250.1:0-2230 GCF_000956235.1 Wasmannia auropunctata
TAGAACACCTAGTCTATAATTCAAGGTAACCAAAACTACATCTTTCGGTACAATGTAATCGGGACCGTAGATGAGTTCATCACCGGAACCATAAAAGAAACCACCGCCGTGTATCCACACCATTACCGCACGCTTTTTCGAAGGTTTGATTTTTGTGGTGTACACATTTAAATAGAGACAATCTTCATCGCCTTCCATTTCGCGTGTGAAAATATTCATTTGAACGGAGATGTTTCCGTGTTTCGAGGCATCTCTCTTACCAGTCCATGGTTCCGCTGGTTCCGGGTCCTAAAAGTTTTATATATTCAAGATATGATTCTTTGTACCAAAAAGAATAAGAACTTTTTCTTATTCAATATTACTCAATATTGGTTTCGAATAATTTTTAAATGAGAGTTATTAAATATATGAAATTATAAAAGTTAAAAATGTATAAACGTATAAATGTAAGACCGAAAAATAAAGGAGTGAAGAGCTAAGGTTACTAAGTAAAAATTAAGCTAACTAATAGCTAAATAAAATATTATTAGAAAAGATACGTATATAGAGTAGGAAGAATTTTTAGTGAAGGAATGGATGGATGACTTGGTTACATTTAATGTAAATCAAATCTCCTTTCTGACTTACTATATTGTAGGAAATAAATATTAAATATTTGTATTTATAACGAAAGCAATTAAAAGTTAACTAACGATCTAAGTTCCGCATGAATTTGATTTCTACGCTATGTTATTATTTTTTTTGTAATGAATACCTCTAAACTTAATTACTGATTTATATTATTTAACAAATTGGAAGCATAATTTATGTATACAGATAAATCGTTTAAAATCAACTATTTTTTTGAATAATTGCGCTTGATATTTTTTTCAGAATTTTTTTTAGTATTGCTAATCGAAACATTTATTTTATTGTTACTTTTATTTATTGTTACTTTATATATATATATATTTATATAATTATATATATATATATATACATATAATTATATACTCAATTATATAATCATTATACATATATACATATATCTCTGTAAAAAAAGCAGATTACATGAAGTTATATAGTAATATATAAATAAAAAAGGACAAATTACATAAAATTACACTATAATAAACGAAAACAGATTATACAATTATTTTGTAATCTAATTGATAAGAATTTTTCAACTGACAAATTAATAGAGTTTTAGTAATCATTTTATCGTCTAATCGTAATTTTTTAAAAGAGCTTATTTTTATTTTTTTCTGATTTTCTTATGCGCGATAAATGATTTAACTAAAGCTGAAGTTAATCACCCAATAAAAAGGGGCATATACGATAATTGAACTTTATGTTTTCTTACTTTGAATCTGAGTTCTCCAATTGGAGGTTTCGCATATGGTATTCCTCGAAAGGCGATATAGTTGTCGCCGTAAACACTTTTGTCTACGACACCAATTAACTTTCCTTCCTGTACGCATATTTCGACTTTGTTGCTGTCCATGATGAGCGATTGACTTCCACTGGACGAATGAGGAGCATATTAATAACTTTCTCTGTTTATATAATCTGTTGATGTGCACATGTGTTTTCTTAACAGATAAGAATAATCTTATTGCAGGTGAGATTGCAAATTTCTGAATTGGTTCGATAAAGTTTTATTTATAGCTTGTGATGGATTACGATAACATACGTGAGTTAATTCTCACTATGTTGTTGCATTTTTCTGCATATGTCTAGAAAAATTTGAATGATAGAAAAGAAAAGTCTTAGTCGAATATAGAGTCAATTCTTCTCTCAAGAAGATATTAACTGCAAAAAAAAAGAAGAGAATTACTCAAGAAAACCTTTCACATGTAGTTCTTAAAACTCAGTTCGGCGAGAAAAACAATTCTACATAATAATAATAGTCGATTAGTTGTTTTTAAATCTAAGAGCGTTGCGTATATGCTTATTATTATAAAACATAAAAAATAATTGGCAAAGCTGCAATCCGTATGAGACGTAAAAAATAAATAAGGAAGAGAATATTATGGATGCAATATATATACTATATTAATGAAAGAAAAAACACCCAAGATTTAATACAATTAACATTGTAAATGTATATCAATATTTTATTATAGTTTTTAATTTTATTTATACTGCATTACTGTTTTAAGTTAGTTAATTTTAGCGACGAATTCTTAATCTGTATTCAGTTAAAGTTACTTGATATTCATCGACAAATATGTAGATCGGAAGAGCACAC